>NW_017096951.1:0-245076 GCF_001412225.1 Nicrophorus vespilloides
CAGTTGCTTTGATTGGACCAATTGCCCAAATTTTATTTTCACTTTCATAGCATTATTTATTATATTTTTTAAATAATTCATGATATGAAGCAACATTTCTTCAGTCCTCTTGTTTTTCTTTTTTAATAAAATTTTTGGGTGGTCCAAATTGGGCAACAATATACAAAAAATTGTAATAAAATTAGTGGTCCAAGTTTGCAATAACTTTCATTTAAAAATATTATATATAAATTTGATTTTAGTAACTTGATTACAATTCATAGCAACATTATATAAATTTAACAAATTTGGATAAAAAAAACATTTTTTTTGTTGTATTTGGATAATTTAATATTTTCTTCTTAGAACCATAAAATGGAATATTCAAAATATGGAAATAATATCCCTATAATTCAGATATTTTGGATTAAGAGAAACTTAATACCACATATCGACCATAAACGAAATTTAAATTTCATTTTTGGGAAAATAAAATGAGAATGAATGAACATGTTCAGATTAAATATACCTTTATACATGAAAATAAGCAGAAAGAAACTTAGCTATGGAGAAATATCGTTTAACCACAAAGATTATGTCCATAAAATGAAAATTTGAGATATTTACGATGTGGTATTTGGGATTAACAAAATCTTAAAACCTCGACTTCCCAACCCACAGAAAAATAAATCAACAATAATTGATTATATTTTTATTGCACTGCAATATTGAAATGTAATAAAATTAATGGTCCAAGTTTGGCAACACTCATTTAAAAATATTATATATAAATTTGATTTTAGTAACTTGATTACAATTCTATATAAATATTTTCCTATAAATTATATCATTTTGAAGAGAGAAAATTAAAATATTAAACAAGAAATAGCAACATTATATAAATTTAACAAATTTGGATAAAAAAAACTTTTTTTTGTTGTATTTGGATAATTTAATCCTTTCTTCTTAGAACCATAAAATGGAATATTCAACATATGGTAATAATATCCCTATAATTTAGATATTTTGTATTAAGTTAAACTTAATACTACATTTCGACCATAAACGAAATTTAAAATTCTTTTTTGGAGAAATAAAATGAGAATGAATGAACATATTCACATTAAATATACCTTTCATACATGAAAATAAGCAGTAAGAAGCTTATCTATGGAGAAATATCGTTTAACCACAAAGATTATGTCCATAAAATGAAAATTTGAGATATTTACGATGTGGTATTTGGGATTAACAAAATCTTAAAACCTCGACTTCCCAACCCACCGAAAAATAAATCAACAATAATTGTTTATATTTTTATTGCACTGTATTGAAATGGGTTTAGAACTTGCAGTTATAATCACTAACAGACAACCTCTCGACCATTCACTAGAATTTGAAAACTATTATTTTCTCAGAAAAACAAAATGTTTTTCACTTTCCGTTAATCGAATCTTAAATTCTTAATACTTAGTCGACTATAAAAGTTAATCCAACAATAAACGCTATAATTACATAGCTCACTCATTCATCGTACAAATTCCTAAACTGTAATTGAAAAATAGGATTATCCCAGAAGAAAAAGTTTCTTAGAAAAAAAAGTTTGACTTTACGTTAATTACAACTTAAATATTTAATATTGAATTATTTCATTGTTGATTATAAAAAACAAATAACATAAATTAAAAAATATTACCAATTCACATTGTTTAACTAAAAAATACTAAAAAGATAACTAAACGCTAATATTTCATTGTTCACCAATTCACATTGCTTATCTAAAACTGAAAAATACTATAAAAAATAAATAAACGCTAATATTTCATTGGTGACTAAATCACATATCAAAAATACTATAAAAGATAACTAAATGCTAGTTTTTCATTGGTCACCAATTCACATTGTGTAACTAATACTGAAAAATACTATAAAAGATAACTAAACGCTAACATTTCATTATTCACCAATTCACATTGCTTAATTAAAACTGAAAAATACTATAAAAGATAACTAAACGCTAACATTTAATTGGTCACCAATTCACATTGCTTAACTAAAACTGAAAAATATAATACTGTAAAAATACGATAAGAAAATACGATTATCTCAACAACAAAAAAATCACTTTACATGAATTAAATCTTACATCCTTATTTAATTGTTGTGTGTAATATTTATTACTATTAATATAACAATGAAAAAATAAAAACAGTATATTATTCCACAAACTGAATTTTCCAATAAATTTTATTTGTATGTATGAGATAAATCCAAAAACTAATTTACAAATTGTTCGCATTTTATCCTGGATGATTTAAAACCTCAATATAAATACTATATGCTACATTTGCATTCCCCAGTTTGCGGCCATATACATGTACACATATAAATGCATATGTATATATTACATTTCATATCAAGCAACATATTTTATTCCATTGCGTGTGAACCGACAACAACAATAACAAAAAAATACACAGAGTCGAAGCCCGTATAGGTGTTCAAATTAAAACAATTTGATGTATTGTAATTCAACGAGGATTTTATTTATTTTATTTATTTTTTTACGAAGTGTTTGTAATTGATTCCATCGAATGAAATAAAATTAATTTCAAAACTAAATACTTGCATTCGTTCGCACCTTGCGATACAATTTCAGTACCAATTACAAAATTCGGTACATAAAAATATGTGTGTATGTGTATATTATTAATAGGCGTTTTTCCCGCATTCCATTGGACGTGTAATACGATTATCGAATTGCACTCGTTTAATAGACCAAATTCATATAAAATCAACTTCAACAATAAAACTATGCGTATTATATTTTCAATTCCAATGCTTCGTTTAAATTTTTAAATAACTTTTTATTATATATAAAAAATATACATCATCACCTCGCATAGTGCGGCTTTGATTTAATATAACATTAAAAAAGAAACGAAATTTTAATAAATTCTAAAAAAAATTAGTACACAAAATTATTTAAATCTCTTTTAGTACGGTTTATTTTTGTATGTATTTAATTTCTCTTTTAGTCGGTTTAACAGTTTGAGATATTGGCGGAATCGATTAGCTCTAGGGTTGCTTATCGGGGACTTCTCGGTAGAAATTTTCGAGAATTTTAGAAAAATATATAGCCTGAATACCCGGGAATTATCATTCGAGACTCGAGAAATTTCAAGATTACTTACGTATTTAAATGCATATTTTTAAATGACATTAATAAATAACAGATTTGTATATCTATTGAATAAATATTTAGTTTTAAAGTATTTTATTTTTATTCATTTATTATATATATATTTTTTTAATTTTTCAAGTCCCGAGAATTCCCGGGAATTCTCGGAACGGTTGTCTTTTATCCAGGGAATCAACAAAATGTCAAAACTGAACAAACTTAATTAGCAGTGTATTTCCTTTTAAGCGTGCCACATTGTATAGTGAAACTATGAGCTGATTAGCGAAAGGTAAGGATAAGCTGACAAGTTCCGAAAATTCCCGGGATTTCTCGGGACAGTTGTCTCTTATCCAGGGAATCAACAAAATGTCAAAACTGAACAATCTTAATTAGCAGTATATTTGCTTTTAAACGTTGTATAGTGAAACTATGAGCTGATTAGCGAAAGGTAAGGATAAGCTGACAAGTCCCGAGAATTCCCGGGAATTCTCGGGACAGTTGTCTCTTATACAGGGGATCAACAAAATGTCAAAACTGAGCAATCTTAATTAGCAGTGTGCAAGATTTTCTGTATATTTTGTATCTATATAGCAAATATTTTTATTATTTTTAAGTATACAAAAAAGTAACTAAAAATTAAATATGGACTTTATTTTGGGTCGTTTTTATCTTTTATATAGTTAAACGAATATAAACAATATTTGTAATCATCTATATTTGAGAAAACAGAGAAAGTGTGTTTTAAGATTTGAGAAATATAGTATTTGTATTTCAGTTGAATGTATTTCCTGGATAATATTGATGATTACTAAGAAGTAAAGACTGGTAAATTTATAATAAAAGCGTGCCACATTGTATAGGGAAACTATGAACAGATTAGCGAAAGGTAAGGATAAGTTGACAATACCTATGTTGATCAATGTTAATGAATTTACAGATAGAATTCCTTAAGAATGGGTTTACGGTAATCCTTAGTTGTAAACTAAGGATGGTAGTGCGCTAAATAGTGGATGGCTTAAGGAACCCGATGCGGTTTTAAACTTTAACGAATCTTCGTCAACGGGGGGTCGTAGACGGATAAATAGTTATTCAGGATTTGGTCGAAGTGTTTGTTTGAAGGGCTTCGGGAAATTGAATATTCATCGGGGTGCAGTTTTCTATCTATCTGAAGAGGTTTATATCGAACAGAGAGTATGTGTGTGTGTATATATATAAAGAAGAAAAAGGAGTTTTCCCCCATAAAAGTGTCTGATCGCAGTGGAAAGGAGCGTCTGGAAACGGTGTGCACCGTCTGCTAAATCTCCTCAATATATCCTAACCGGCAATCTTGATCCTAGATTTTGGCTTACCAGAAATCGGGGCCGGAGATCGTTCGTTCCGCGCTTCGCGATCTCAACGATTTTATTATCTATCTCCACATGGAAGCCCGGTTTTGCTGCTCGATGTGGAGGACGAGGTCGGTGCCAAAAGGGAACGAGCGTATCCCATACATAAAAGTATAAAAAGAGCCGCACAAATAAATAGAGAAGCAGTGTTATGCTAACAGATGTTAAGTTTTTCCTTCGTGCTCTTTCTTCCGTTCCGTTTTTCCACCGTTGTCAATGCCTCAACTTCTTACGCATGATTCTTTCTATCCATGCAATGGAATAAATTCCACAGTGTGCCTTCCTTTTGTAGCATGCCGAGTGTCCTGTTTTGTTTGGGGCGGGACAAAAACAGGCCTTCTGTAATTCTAATCGTTTAACGGACTGTAAGAAGACAACTACCGAACCTCTCTAAATGTATGATACTTTTCATTCTTCAATTCAAAAGCTAATTCTATTAAAACGATTCATTTCAATTCCTACTACTACTTAACATATAGATAATTAATATATCAATTAACCTTTAAACTAATCATTTTATCAACCTTTGCGAAAACCAACATTTATGTTACTAGTTATACTGCAACACAATTGATAAAACTACTTCACCAGTTCCAAGTTTTGATAGAAGGTGACAGCTGTTATTTCGCAATCTAATTTTGGGTTACAATTCATACTAATATTCTACATCTTCACATATAAATAATTAATATATCAATCAACATTTAAACTAATATTTTTTATCAACCTTTTTCCACGAGACCCAAAATATACTAGTTGTACTGTAATCCAATTGATAAGAGTATTTCACCAGTTCCTTGCTTTGACAGAAGGCTACAGCTGTCATTTCACGACCCAATTTTGGGTTGCATTTCATACTGATATTGACTCTAATCTATAATACAGCAATACCTCTCATAGTGCGGTTTTATTTCTGAAAAATTAATACACAAAATTTTATTTTTATAATGATTATTTCTTCATTTAAAGTTATGTCTTTTTTTTGTGTTATTTAATAAAATATTATATTTCTACATATTATGTAAACTGTTCGTACAAATTTCTTTTTAATGTTCCTTATTCTTAAAAACTGCAAGTATATTGGCCAGAGTTTCGCAGTATTCCAACAATGTAAGTAGACTTACTCTTGGTTATAATTTAATAAATAAGTTGATATACCTTCTAGACGTTCCTTTGAAAGACATCAAATGTAGACATTTTTCGTGACATTTATATTTGGGCTATCAGACTATTATTTGCAGAATCACTGTTTTGAACAGTCCGGAAATTTGAATTGACAAAATAAAAATAAATTCTAAAAAATTAGTTCACAAAACTGTTTTTACTTTTAAATATTTTTATTAATTAAATTTGAAATAGTCCGGGTTACAGGTGAGTAAATCCGTACTATGTGAGGTATTGTTGTAGTAATTTTGTATGCCGTAGTAATTTTCTTAGATGTATTTCATATTGACAAAAAATTAAGATTAATAAAACAAAGCAGATAAAGAAATTGTGTCTTTATTGTTTCTAAATGGATATTTTTAGAAGAAAATTAAATATTTTAAATTTGACTTAGGAAAAGGATGATGACGGAGGTGTCGAATTGACCATTTGAACTTGGTATGTTTGATGTGTTTGGTGGATGCGGTTTGGCCGTTTCACATGAGAGCAGCAAGTAAATATGTTTTGCAGCGAGATGTGCTAGCAAGGTATAGGTCGGGTTGTGTAGACAGATTAGAACATGACCCGTTAGCGTTAGGTCAATATTGACCCGCCCCTCCGAATTCAAGCTCACCTCACCCGATCAACGAGAACCAGAATTTACTGCACCTCTTATCCAATCCAATATAAAACATCATCAAATCTTAAAAATTCTACAACACGAAAAATATTACGCAATACGAAATTGTAATCGTCGCAGCTTAACTGTAAACATAACCTAAGTTTAATACTTTTTTCCGGCTCCGAACTTTCTACTTTCTACGTGAGGTTGGGAAGAAGATGACCGCACCATTTTTATGGACGCACCAAACATTGTTTGCACAAATATTGTTTTATAATGTTGTAAAGGCGGTGAGCGGCAGATTGGAAGAGAAGAACCGGAATTTTATGGTCGCTACTGTTCCGCAGCCTTCTCATTCTCTTTCTCTGTGTTGTGTGTGGGGCCGCAAAAAGGGCGAGCCTATAAAAATTCGATTCAATAAAAACGTAAAAGTAAGCAAACATTCCCATTTGGAGCTGTAGCACCGGAAAACTTGTTACAATATTTGCTTTAACTTGATTTATTTTAAGTATTTGCGCTCCCTTTTCTTGCTGCTCTCGGACTCTTCGCGTCTACTTCTTCTTATTATTCTTCATCCACTTCGTGTTTTGTTATTGTTTGGTATGGCGCACAATTGGATTTCGGGATCGTTCCTTTTTTTTGTTGCTGCTTCGGGCATGCATCGGCGATCTTTTGGATTGGATTAGCAAACCGAAGCTTCTTTTCCGTTTGGTTTTCTTCCTATTCTCGTTTTAATAAATAGAGATCTCTGTGCTTGTGTTGTATGGTAATGATGGGAAAAAAAGCGTAGCGAATTTGGTAAATGGATTGGCCCGGTTGGGGGTGAGTTTTGCAAGACGCGTGGCACACTAAATTGCCATCGTTATGACAATACAAAATACAAATTAATAACTGTCTCCCCCGAGGGTTTGACGCAACCCCTCGAAAAAATAAAAAAAAATACAACGCTCGTTACATATTTAATAAAGCGCCGTGGCTCTTTGTCACATTAATAACTTCTACGCTTTTCGGCACAAATCAAAAATAATTTCTCACCCTCCTCATATTATTATTCTTTTTCTATAACTTCGCACATAGAAATATACTTTGAAACAAAACACATACAATATTATATTGAAACATTAATTTTAGATATTATGAAGACGTTTTCATTGTTTTAGATTATGAAATACTAAAAATACAAAACCACCCTTCTTATATATTTTACTATAACTTTGAATCCATAAATACTCTGAGAGAAATCTGTAACAAATAATATTCACAATTCATTATTTCACTCCTTGAAATATACTTTAAGAGAAATTTAAAACAATTAACAGAAACACCTCTGATAACGAAGCTTCAATTTAACGAAGTTTGAAATTTCATTCAAAATGTGAACAGAAGTTGTATTAGAAGAAGAAAATGACATCAAGTAAATTATTAATGAATGCACAATTCATTATTTCACTCCTTGAAATATATTTTAAGAGAAATTTGAAACAATTAACAGAAACAACTCTGATAAAGAAGCTTCGATTTAACGAAGTTTCAATTTTTTTTCAAAATGTGGACAGAAGTTGTATTAGAAGAAGAAAATGACATCAAATAAATTATTAATGAAGTTGTCCAGTTAAGTTTACAAAATTTCTTGGAACTATTTTTTGTTGTTTTTACGATTTTTCCAAAACCTCAAGTATTTCTAAATTACCTGAACAAATATATATTAATTACTTCTTGAAAATTGTTTTCTTGCCTTTGAAACTAGTTTTTTTTTCCTGAAAATATTTTGTAAATACCCAAATTTAAAAAAACTTTCATTATCTCACAATAAAGTTTGTTTTATTTATTTCTTCAAAATTATGTTTTTAACTTTTACTTAAGTATCTTTTTTCATGAAAATATTTATTATTCTTAGAATTTTAAATTTACCACATAATAAATTTTGTTTTTATACTCAAACCCGGAAGTTCTCGAAAATACCGATTTTACCTTTTACATAAGTTTTTCTAAGTTATTATTTGCAACTTTGTTATTTCCAATGTAAAATATTTGTATTTCCTAGAATTGGAAATACCCAAAATTCAAATAACTTTTACTTCATTTTATTAATATAGTTATATCACGTCCAACCTACTTTGCAGAACATCAGTTATTGTTGTATATTTTTATAATCTACTGAAAAAAAAAGGTTTATAGTAAAACCCAAACTAAACTTCAATGTTATGGTTTTCCTTGAATTTGCCTAATTATTATGTAAAGTCAGTTGAGTTTGCCGCTGTAACTTTGCAATAAAAGTGCACATTTTACCCAAATAAAAAAAAAATGTTGCTAAAATGCAACAAACTCAAAACCCAGTTTTCTACACTTTTGCTTGTGGGTGTGCCACAATACTTTCCTTTGTACTTAAACAATATTTTTTGAAAAATTTATACAGTGGTATAAAAAAAAGTAGTAGAAGCAATTGCTAGAGCATAAACGCAAGAAACCCCAAGAAACCGCACGGCTCCGGAAACTTATCTTTCCCAAACTTTATGACGAACGTTGTTAAACGCGGCATTTTCAAAGCCTTCGAAAACTCCACAAAAATACGCTTAAAACTTAAACTCTTACATAAGCGCAAATTGTCATTTATAATTGATTAATTTAAATTTTCAGCTGCAGTAAATTGCGACGGGATCTCAGAGTAAATACTTCATTCACACTTCCTGAAATACATGAATGAATCAAAGGGAACCCCTTGTACACTGTCTTCGGATTCTCTCCGGAGACACTTCCTCTATTCTTCACTCTTCCCTCTCCGTCTCTATCTCTGTTTCAACCCTCTTGTCTCCTGTAAGTCTCCAGAAGCTCATCAATTAAACAACCCCTCAGCCCAGCAGCTTCATCATACCAAATTCCAAATAATCCCCCTTTTTTTTAAGGTGCAATTACCAGTTTTTTTTTTCGAGAATTTTATTCTTTACCTATTTTATATTCGTAGGAGAATAAACGAAGGGAAGACCGCAAAAAGGATTTTTTTTATATTTCTATGGCCCCTGAAATAAAAACTCCAGAAACGTATAAACCGTGCTTGTATAATACACATGCAAATTTCGGGTAACCTAGGCTCTAGTACTTGCAGGGTGGTCTACTTTTACCTGAACTAATTGAATTAAATGCTTCGTTCGTTTTTCGGCAAAACATTATTATGATGTTAAGATTTTGTTATTCGGTTATTCAATTTTGATCAAAGAATGCCGACGGATAATCCTTCCACAAAACACGTGGTTTTCTGTCAGATAAACATACATTTTGACTAATAACTTCACATACCATTCAAAAAACTTTTTATTGTAAAATTTTGTTATTTTAAAATGACTACAATAATACTAAATAAACTATCAACTAAAGAAATAAATGCAAACAAATAAATTTCTTTTTCGATTATAATTTTTAACGAATTTATAAAGTAAAATACGTATTTTGTACAAAACTAACTCCACTACGTTTATCGACAAATTTTATTCGAAAAAAGAAGTGAATACAAACAGTTCAGAAAAAATGTGCGATACAATTCTATCAACAATGTTTATAAAAACAGAAGAAGGTAAAATGTCACTATCTTCTCGGATTCGGTTTGTTTTATTACATAACGTCAAATTTCAATAAACGTATTGTTTTTACACTTAGCTTCTTTATTATTTCTAAATGTTGTTAGTTTAATTAAATAACTTTTCATTGATTTTAAATAACTTAAATTACTTTAATTTGTTGAATAAAATTTATTGTTTTAAAAAATTATCAAAATACAATTTAATTTTGCTTGAAAATGCATTAGCTTGTGATGATATTAACAAAACGTTCAACATTTCCAAAGTTATATAATAACAAATCAGAGTTCTATTTCATTTTTTTTTGATAAATTTATTTCATCAACGAATTGAACGCGTTCAATAAATCAGCATCTAGTTTACTGTTAATGGAATTACTGCCCGATGGCAATTTTCCTTTGCAATTTGCAAATAATATTTTCAGTTTATCAACTAACCGAAATGCAACCAAAGCATTGTTATGCTATTATATATTCAATTAATTGACTCTACCCTATACCAATGTTATTACAAAATTTGTAAAAGATAATTTGAAAAATTGTTTGGAAAATATATGATTTTACTATTAATTTGTACAGTAGTTTTACAACCATAAAATGCATTTTTATTTTGTACAAAATTGACTTTATTGTTATATTTTTTATGAAATTAGTCTTAATTTAAGAGTAAAACTTGGAACTTGCGCCAAAATAGACACTATCTATTTACTATCTAACATTGAATACTAATGTGTATCTGTAATTTTTCATTAATAATTTATTAATTTCGATTACTGAATTAATTTAAATATTGTCAATATTGTAAAATAAATAAAATGAAAAAAAATAGTGTGGACGCACCTTTATAAAAATACAAGTTAACATGTACAGAATTATTTCACTTTAATGTTTTTCATATTGCTTTATTAGTATGCAGCGAATGTACATACGTAAAATAGTTTTTCAGGAGCAGTGTTATGATTTGTATATCTATAATGTTTTTATCATAATTTTAACAAAAATCAATGTTTTCTCGCGACGCAACAGATTCGTTTCTAGTCGTACCCAAATGTTTATATTTTTACCTTTGACACTAGTTTGATTTTTCTTGAAAATATTTGTATTTCTTAGAATTGTAAATACCCAAATTAAAAAAAAAACTTTCATTAACTCACAATAAAGTTTGTTTTAATACTCAGAACCAAAAGTTCTTGAAAATAACGTTTTACCTTTTACATTAGTTTTTTTAACTATTTATTATTATTATTTGCAATTTGAAATATTTGTATTTCCTAGAATGGAAAATACCCAAAATTCAAATAACTTTCACTTCGTTTCATTAATTATACTTTTATCATGTATTACCTTGCAAAACATCAGTTATTATTGTATATTTTGATAATCTAATGAAAAAAAAAGTGTTATAGTAAAACCCAAACAAAACTTCAATGTTTTAGGGTTTTCCTCGAATTTGCTTAATTATTATGTAAAGTCAGTTGAGTTGTCGCTGTAACTTTGCAATAAAGTGCACATTTTAACCAAATAAAAAAAATATTGCTAAAATATAACAAACTCAAACCCAAGTTTTCTGCACTTTTTCTTGTGGATGTTACACAATACTTTCCATTGTACTTAAACAATATTTTTTATACATACGTGAAATAGCTTCATATGAAATAGCTACATATTTGTTTCTAATCGTATCCAACTATTTATAACATAACATTTTTGACGTTTTTACATAAGCTGTCACAGTCATTTTACGACCAATTAAACATGAAAACTCAACAATTGTATAACAAGTGATGAAACTGTGTCAAAGTACATTTTTTGATTTATGCACAAATTTCCAATATTTAAAATATATTCATAATTTTCTCTAAGTTTATTGATTTCATATATTTATATCTAATTTGCATACAAAATTTCACTTGAAAATTTTAAATTCTTGTAGACGAGTCCACTTATCATTCAATTTTAGCTTCAGTTAGTTTCTACTTGAAACATGTAAACTCGCGACTTTATTTTTTGGACATAGTCACATACTTATTAATATTATAAAGAATATTTCACTTAATTTTTTGTGGACATTTCTATGTTTTTTTTAGTTAACTATAAACAAAATTTAATGAAAATCACAGATAAACGTTTTATCTGTGCGACTTAATTTATCAGACGTACTTTATTTACAATATTTTACTTAAAAAATTCTTGTAGACAATTCCAATTAACAATTCAATAACATTTAATGAACATGTGATAAGGTTGAAGACATAGTTTAAGTTATTAGTTTATCCACACGTGCTGACAAAGGCAGGAGCCCCGATGTGTGTGCGTTCTATTAAATGGATTAGTTTCATTAAAAACGTGATTGAATTTTGAGGGCGGCAAGTTCAGCCCCGGAGAGACAGTTGTCGCGTGTATAATGGTGTTGAACTGTTGCGGGTCTCCCCCTTACATAAATCTAATCCAAACGCCGAAGCAACGTTTGTTTTTGACACCAGCAAACGTATAATACATGTGTTACAGTTCCCCAAAGATTTCCCCATACACATCCACATCCAAAAGCAATCCCTTCCAAAACCCAGAAACATCGACGTAAGAGCATTATTGATTTAAAACTATATTAAAAAAAAAAGATACATTAAAAAAACAACGAAAGTCTGCATGTATTATTGTATTGTAAAGCTTTGAATCTGTAGAGGTACAAAATGGAACGCGCTTCGCTGATGCAGCAGTTTCCGTTCGGAAGAGCAAAGACAATCGGAAACGCAGCTTTTGTCCGCTCTTCTATCTTTAGTGTTTGTGAAGACGCGTGTGTTGCGCTTAATTACTTTGAGGACGCATTAGGGAAATTGCTGAAACACACGACCTCCCACTTTATTTATTTGTTTTTCTTTCGACGCTTCTCTTTCGCCTTCGGATGGATGCATTATTTGTGCAGCTGTCTCACCTATGTCGGCCATGCGTTTTGATGATATTTTCAAGAATTTTCCGGATCATTAGCACACATTTCTCTATGGAAAACATGCGTTTCGAATTTAATTATTAAACACAAACAAACCTCTGCAACATGCCGGTTAATTTTTGAAGCAAAATATTTTCAAACTTATGCAATCTATTGTTACAAGATACATGAGTTTTTCATTCATAAAACTGTTGTTTTTACTGTTCAATAATCGCTTAAATTTTATATAATAAATATCATAAACATATTTATATTATAATTTTGGATAACCACAAATTCTTGTGATTATTTTATATTGTGAATTTACTGTTTTATTACATATTTTATAATTTCCCTCATTTAATAAAACAAAATGAATTTACACAACAATTTTTTAATCCTTTTTACTTTCTCAATTTTTGTTTCATAATAAATAATTACAAATCAAACCGTTAATTTTATTGGTAAACATTCAAGATTACATGTGTATAATAAAAGAAAACTATATTAGCCTCAAACCACGAATTTTATAACAACGGTTTATGGTACTACTTTCCAATGTTACTTTACTGTTTAAAATATTTTTATAATGTCCTCTTTCTGTTCAACAAATAATAAAAGTCAAGTGTTTGGGGTGCACCAAATAATTTCGAATTTTCAGTTAGTTGAACCGAAAATATATTTTATAAAATTTGAAATCAAGAAAATTTTATAGTTTATTAATCATAAACTAATTAAATAAATAAAAAATATTGACGAAATAAAGTTATTAGTAAAAAAAAAACTAACAATATTGGACAAAAAATAATGGATATTATTATTAACAAATTGAAGTTTATAATGTCAACATTTAGAAGAGTGTGTCTTAAATTTAGACTTAATCATTTAGCTAAGTTCCACATAATCGCATAACTTATGAAACATTACGTAAGTTTCAAAATGGATAAAGTATATTTTTTTGTAAGGAAATAATTGAAGATTATAATGTTAAAATTTTCAAGATTTAGAGGTAAATACATTGATTGTACAAGAATCTTAAATTTTAGTATTAATATCTCTTTTCTTTTGCATGTTATAACAATCTTTGAAATATATACAAATATGTACAAATGTTGAATGTGAATTTATTGTAATGATCGATCGGGTTGAGAGTGTGCTACCGTAATGAGGTGTGAAGAAAGCAGGTAAATTTTGGGTGATATAATAAAATGTATGGTATAAAGATACAGCACGCGCAGAAATTGCTGCTGTGGACCAGAATAGGACCGAAGGTCGCCGTGTTTATGACCGTTGAAAAGTCACAGAAGTCGTCCTTTTTTTAATGGGTTTACAATGACCGCGGAAAGATTAAGAGCGTGCGGTGTGGGTGTGTGTGCGTCCGTATGCGAGTCCGTGTGCGCGCGAGTGTGTGAGTATGTGTCGGAGGCAGTGGTGGGGATGAATGGATTGCGTAAGATATTGGTGGGGGGTTGGTTTGGTATGTGGCATGTATAGGGGAGGGACTAACCACGTGGAGGCCTCAAAAACCGCGTCTGGGATTGGCCGCAGGCCGTCTCTGTTGCGCCCGCAAAAAAGCTCGATTTTCCTTCTTGCAGCATTAACGAGCTTTCGTCCTACTTCCGCAACCGTGGACGCCGGCATCGTTCCATCCTGCTTCCACCCGCAGGTTCGTCCTTGTCGCGCGCACGCCCTTCCGTCCTTATTCAATCAAAGTGTCTGTTTTCTCGCTTACTACAACGCGTGCAGCGGGTATTTTTCTCTTTTCTTCATTACGCCAAAGATCCGCGCCGTCTCCGTCGCACACGCCGCAGTGACATAACTGTGTTTCGCCCCGTAGTTTGGGTTGAATCAAAACAAAACAAACCGAACGGGAGAGGGAAAAAAGTATAGAGGAAGAAGTGAGAAGGGAAAGAGGGAGGTAGCCTGTGAAAAAAAGCAAGGATAGAGAGGACGAGAAAGCGTAGGGGTGGGGGTCGCTGAGGGTACCTGCCGGCCTCCGTCTCTCTTCGGCTCACTCTGCCTATTATAAAGCGACAAATCACCCGTCTCTTTTCATACCTATTTATACTAGCATAAAAACTACCCTCCTTGTCAGGGTATTTAGGCGGGGGTGTATATATTGACCAGAACGAAAAAGTTTCAAACATCAGTTCACCTCGAAATATCGCACAGCACGGACAAAGTGCACGCTCTCTAACTCTAACCAACATCACAGTAGTTGTTGCGAGTCTCCTCTTCAGTCAGTTTAAGACTTCTTTTAGTGACGTTTGTTTGTTTTATTTGTGATAACAGTGATGCATCTACCAGTGCCCAACTTCATGGATTTGTACAGCCACATGCAGGAAGCTCTCCAGGAATACCATGGAGAACTGGTGCAAACCGGAAGCCCTTCAGTGCTATGCAGTAACCTGCCAACGCACTGGAGGTCCAACAAAAGTCTGCCGATCGCCTTCAAGGTGATCGCGCTGGACGACATCCCCGACGGCACCGTAGTCTGCTTAAAAGCAGGAAACGATGAGAATCTGTGCGCGGAATTACGAAACTGCACCGCTATCATGAAGAACCAGGTTGCTAAATTCAACGACCTCCGGTTCGTCGGAAGAAGCGGTCGCGGCAAGTCCTTCACGCTATCCATCGTCATCAACACCTTCCCAAATCAAGTAGCTATGTACTCGAAGGCTATCAAAGTTACCGTCGACGGACCCAGGGAGCCCAGAACCAAATCAAGTAAGCATGCACATCCAAATATTTACACTAGAGAATACAATAAAAGCCGTTTTTAGAATTTTAACGGTTCTCGCTATTAAAAACATCATGATTATATATCAAAACGCCGGCAGCTATTTTTAATTTACGATTTCTCTCTTCTTCCAGGTTACCAATACGGATACGGATTACCAGGACTCCCAGCAAACTTCAATCCCTTCCTGATAAATCCAACCTGGTTCGACGCCGCTTACATGTCTTACGCGGTGCCAGACTACCTCAGGAATCGCGTTCCACCAATGCCTCAGCAAGCATTAATAAAACGTAAGTTATCAAAAAACAGACAACAATACCAAGAAATGTGTATACTAATTTTTTATTTCTATCTTCAGCGACACAAACAGAATTTTTCATTCCGCAACCACCGCCAGTTTTCCACCCGCCGACTTTCTTTCCGCCAACGGAAACCTTCCCCATCAGACACCATCCGATGGAACAGTTATCTCTGCGTCTCTCCTCACCTGTATCGAACACCCAGAGCATTAGCCCGAACAGGCTTAACTCTACTTTGGACCAATCCACCTCCGAGCAATCAGAGGATGAGGACATCGACGTAGTGAAATCCGCCTTCCAACCGATCAAACCTGCCAGCATAGTTCTTCAAGAAATTCAGCACCCAGACTCCACCGTCAAAGAAGAACCGCTCGACAAAATGGAATTGAAAGCGCCCAGCTCGAGGAAGCTCACCACCTTGTCGAATAGCAAACCACCATCAAAAGTCTGGAGGCCCTACTAAGAAACAAATGGATTACGTGAAATTTATTAAGTTTGCAATATTTGTAAATACGTGTACATACTTAAGATGAAGATATATTTATTGTGAATAATTTATTTATATACACTTAGAACTGCAATTGTGATAGCAGATTAAAATTATATAAAACAAATAATAATAATATGAAGACAAAAAAACTCGACGATTCTTATTATGAGGAAATGAACATTTTTTTAGAAATTTAGATATTTTTGTACAGACGGAAAAAATCAAAGAAATCTTTATAGTACAATAAAAACTTATTATGATATTTGTATGGAAATACTTGAGTATTGCTTCTGCCTTTTTGCCTCCAGTTCTGCAGAATTTTACCGTTTTTTTATATTCGCCCATCAATAATATTTGGTGTCTGCCGAACCGAGTCGGTCTTTTTTTTTTCACGATTCGAGCTGTTGTTGGAAACAGAATTGAATGATGCTGCTGCCGTTTTGGCACCTAACTAATTAGCATTGATTTTGGGCTTTGGAAGCGCCGATTGGCTGGACGCGTTCGTACACATGTGCAAGCGTCACATTTCATCGAATTTCATGGCCCAGTGATCCCTTTGTATGGCCCCCAACGCGACTCCAAACACCGAGGGTGCGACTGAAAACTCTTCATGTATATATACATACACGTATATACATATATATATATATACGTGGGGAGTCACACTCACACAATACATTTTATATATACGTGTATTGGAGACCGTTGCCAACGAGCCACTCATATAACGACGAAAATAGCGAAGTGAATTGTAAATCAAGTCGGCCGTGGGGATTATTCGAGGATTACCTAAGATCTTTCGAAAGCACCTCCGGAAAAATGCTCAACCTTTGTTTCTTCCAACGCAGCCGTTCTAAATTTATAGCTCTACTTTAAACTCCTTCAGTTCAAAACACGCATAACTCTGTTTTTACTCATTTCATTTACAAACTGCATTTTCAATTTTTGCATTTCTTTACGAAAATATCCACAAAATATTACAACACAAAATTCTTAACTATAACAAAAACTCAGTAGAAAAATAAAAAATCTTTTTTAAATGCACAATTAAAAAAAAAACAATATATTTTCAAAATTAATTTCAGTTTCCAACACGAAATTTTTCTACTCATTTTTCACAATATTATTGTGAAAAACATTCAAATTTACAAATAAGTTTTTTTTTTCATTTTTTTTTGTTGAGAATTGTTACAAGTTTACTAATTGATTGAAGTATATTACATTCCTTAAAAAAACAGTTTGTAAAAGAATAATAACCTACGGCCTGATTCATTTAGGTTTTAAATCCCCTTTATTTGAAGTTTTAAATCGGATTCCGTTCAATGATTTTAATTATCGACTCTACTTCACGTCAAACTTTGAACTTCATTGTGTTTGAAATATTTATTTATGGTTGTAATTTGGCAATCGACTAAAGTCTTTCTGCTTATTTGTATTTATCTATACTAAACTAATTATAAATAAATAAAATATTAATAGTATATTAACGTTGTTTAGGCTATTATATTTCTTTTGTAATGTGGTTAAATGACAAAACAAAGATTTCATTGTTAACAGTATCACATAAAACAAACAATTTGAGAATACATTAAGAAACACTTTTAGTTATTTTTCATTTGAGAATGCTACAATTTATTTTAATTGAAACATTGAGAAATTGTTGTTGTGTACTATACAATATTTATAATATAAATGGGGTAAATTTTGTTGGGAATAATTGCCAAAATTTAACGATATTTACAAATCTGAAGATTAAACATAATTATTCACATTTGGTATCAGAGTTTGGTAGAGAATTTAGATGGAAAACTCCCCAACAAATACGGATAATATCGACAAATACTAAATAATAAAACCAAATCTCGGAAATCATTTAAAAAGAATAATACTAGTTTCTGATAAATTGGAAATAATATGTTTAGTTTTAAGCAAGTTATTAAAGGTGGATTATAGATGAATTCCTATCTTTAAGGTCAATGTTATATTCACCCTTTGTGCACAAACCTTTTAGTAGTTAAGCAGTCGACTAAGAAGGTTTTGAAAATGATGTGAAAAACTGTTAGGATTAAGGTTTTCCGCGGAAACAACAAACAAGGCGTAGTATTTACTAGTACACTCACTTAGTAAGTTTTATGTTTATGATTTAATCCGTTTATAAAAGGAAAGTGAACCTAAGCCAAGTGATTTAGGAAATTTTCCTTTTACAAGGGATTGAGATTAGTCAGGAAAATCTTACTAAACGATGGCTTTACCTGAAGCAAGGTCAAAGATGTCATAAGTAAATCCTTTTACGATCAATATTTAAAATAATAATAATAAAAGATAATTATTTTCTGTCATGAATACTAATTTCGTAATCTTTTTATTTAATCCTAATCTTTTAATCCTAATCTTCAAAATACAATTTAAATTTCGTTAATATTTTCTTGTGTCAAAATATGCATTTATAAATTAATGTGAGAGATATAGAATTACATAATTAAGTACATAATGTATTAATATATATATAATAAGTGTTAATTATTAATTTTGTTAGTAATGTGTTATTTGATGATCAAGTATTCTGTAGCAAATGATTGACGTTGTCAGATTAAAGTGTAATGCATCCAGTATATTTTTTTCTTCATGATGTGAATGCAACAGACAATGAGAGAAGATGAGTGAAAAGCAGAGAAGTTCCGTTTGTGTGATCGGAACAAGTGATAAAACAAATTGGATTTTACAGAGAATCCAAGTTCTGTGAGAGAATGTAAAATATTTAGTAAGTACAAAGCGGATTCGGTTGTTCCGTGAGCCGCCTCCATCGAATCCCTCTGCAACCGAACCACCCCCTCCGGGGTATGTGTTTGTGTTAGAGTTCGTGTGTAAAAATCGATTAATTACGAGGAGGGGTAACTGTCCAATATTTGCCAGTTCTGATTGGGAACAGTCAGGTAAGTTGATTAGCGATTAGAGCGATTGTGACGCGGGCGTTCAAAGGGTCTCTAATTACGAGCGCCGCAGCGGGCAAACCGTGAACCAGCCGTTTGGGGGTGGCGTCGCGACGCTTCACACATCCCCCCCGCGCGCGGACGACAGCCAGGGCCGCTGATTTGGTCTCGTTCGTGTGCGATGCATCCACCCTACGGCCGCCGCCCCCACTGTTGGTGGCGGTGGCGGCGGCGGCAACGGTGGCGGCAGCATCAGCAGCAGTACCAACCCACCTTTATTAACTCGCCCCGCGACCGCCAACCTTGTTAAAATTCACATGCTGCGTAGCCGCTTTGTCACATTTTCAGTTGGTGCGCGTCACAAAAATATTCGAAGTATTTTCCCATAGCCACATACCCCTTCGCACATACACGCTTTTCAGGGTTGTACGCGTACTGTTATTATTTTCAGCTTTTTTTCCCTATAGAAGCGCTCCCTAATGCATTTCGACACGGTTTATGATTTTTTATTGTGGCTCAACACACGGGGATCCAGATGAAGACGTTAATTCAGCACGTTTGACCCCCGTCACGCCGCCAATTGGGGTGTGTGTGAAAATATGATCATAAATCATTCAATAATTTCATTTATATTTACACTATTACCTCTATTCTATTATCTTGATTGCATTACAGTTTTCAACATACACATACATTATTCATTGACACATCTTCAATCTTTAGACCCTTAATGATTCTTTAAAAAGTTTTCAGTTAAGGTTTGAAAATGGAATAATTGATTATCAAACGATGTTGTTACATGAACTATCGATGATTCATAGAATAACATTGTAACATCCTCTGTATCATATTACATAAAATCAATTTTCTAAATATACATATGACATTTACATTCATTGGATCATTTCATCAAAAGGTTTTCATCATTATAACTAAGGTTCAAATAAAATAATTGGTTATCAAATTGACATAAGTTTATGTTCTTACTTGAACTACTGACGATTAAATGAATATCATTTTGATATTATCCTAAACGCATTACATTCAAAAGTTTGCATCGCCTTAGAACTAAGGTTATGAAATGAAAGATTTGATTGTCAAATTAACATGACATGATGTTATAAG
The DNA here is from genome assembly GCF_001412225.1 of Nicrophorus vespilloides. NCBI lineage: Eukaryota > Metazoa > Arthropoda > Insecta > Coleoptera > Silphidae > Nicrophorus > Nicrophorus vespilloides. The sequence continues at coordinate 20,392 of NW_017096951.1, forward strand.
AAATGTACTGGTACGTAAGTACATATCAATTAATTAAACACTTTACAATATTGAAACATTAACTCATAAAAAAAATATTGAAGAAATAAAAGAACTATTAATTTAGTATCCATAACTATCACATAGTTTTGGTAGATGTAGAGTTGTTTCCTTATCCATAGTAAACACTGATCTACTAATTACAAGAATAATGTGAGATATGGCTTTATCGTTGTTTGTTAGTGATCATTACAGACAGTTCAAAATAATAATTGAAAGTTTCTGCCTCACTTTGGTGACATAATTCTATCATTTTTGTACACGTTTAAGAACTACGACATTATAAATGATAATATTTGAAATGTTGTCTTCGTTACAAAACTGACAATTATTACAATAATGACATTTTATACAAAGTTATCTATTTAGATTTAACTTTTTGGGAATATCAAGTTATTAAATAAATATAGGAAAAAATATTTTTTTCTTGATGGTTTATTTAATTCTTACTAATTTTATTATTAAAGTTTTTATTTATTTTTTTACATAATTTATGTTTAATTATTTATGAAAAAAATATAGAATTTTATTTATTTATCATAATTAGATGGGTTTAATTATTTGTATAGTAATTTATGTATGTACGTATTGTAACTGTGAGAAGAGAACGAGTCTCCCTTTTTTTAATCAGGAATACTGAAAGACGTCAAACGGATGTCGGATGAGAATCGCGGAAGAATAGGAGGAAATGGAGCATGGTGGAAGTCTGAAAAGAAGAGATGCAGGGAGTTTATATCAATTTGGAATACTCGAGTCGTAGAGTACGTACACACACATATTGTTAATGAAATCTCATCTGTTGGGTCATGTATAGGGGCCACACAACATTAGGGGGTACACGCAGATCTAAGGGCGTCCACCCTTCCCGTCTACCAACTTACAACATTCCCTGCATATGCAAAACCTTGTACGAACGCAATGCTTAAAAACTACAATAGGATTGGATCAAATAGGATGATTTACACAACCGTCCATATTTCTACAGTCGCAATTAATGGTAGCCAAAAGTTGGTGAAAGAATACTGCAAACACCATAAAACGTGTCGTGTGCCCAAGTACAAGAATTGTGCTCTAAAAATTTATAACCGAGATCCTACAACCTAGAAGCATTGATTTGCGTTATCCCAGAGAGTGAAGCAATCGTAAATACGGAAACGATGCTGCTGGATTTCTCTTCTCTAGTTTCCACGAAACAGTAGCGAAAACTAAAGGCAATTACATTGTAAATGTTGCCGACAAGAGACGTGGTCCGGTTTACGATATGCCGAAAAACAGGGTCACCGTTTTCTGTATTGAAAACGAATTCGGATTTATGACCGATTTTTGTGCATTTTTCCTGTTCCCCTGTACCATAAATATGGGACAATGTTTGTTACTGTGTACGCAAACTGTGGACGAGAAACTAGGTTAAACTGGTCACGCGAACGGCACAAATTCCGCACCGTGACCGATTTCTGGACACACGATGCAACAATAAACGCAAGTAAATACGGAAAGGAAAGGGAAAAAGGCATAATGTGAAAATTGAAAAGTGAAAAACTGTATCGATACGGTTTAAAATGGAAACAATTACGAGGAGTGCGACAAAGATACGGTTTATCCACACTCACGGCTGGATATCAAACGTTTCAATTGTATTACCCGACATTTTTTGGTTGAAACGTAAACATGGTTTTAGCTTCCTTTTAGACATTGTTTAGATGAATTCTAGAGAAGCTCTGACAGATCAATCTTAATTGAAAAGTGATTCCGTTTCGGTTTTTTCTTTGGGAAAGTCTACTTCAATTGGACAATGGTCATTTAGGAAATTGGCATGAACGAATCTAATTGTTACTTTAAAATAAATATTTGTCAACAAATTCTATTCATAACACAATTCAATTTATAACTTTATTTGATTTTGATCTATAATAAAATAATTTTATAAACAAGACTAAATAATTTGAATATATATATTTAAGAAAAATATTATAAGTATATATAAAATAATAACAAATACTTTCAAAAATAATATCAAATAAATAAATTGATTATGTTTAGTTTAGTCGTCGAAAAAGTATTAAATCTATTGGCAATATGAAATCAATTACATTATTGGCTAATTGTAAAATTGCAATAAGAAAATTTACATTTTAGTTTCTTGCAACTACGAAAAACTTTTTAATTTATAAATTAATAGTTTTCGAGAATTTTTTTTATGTTAACATTTATCTCGGTTTATTAAATATGTAATAATAATTGAGAAATTAAAATAGATAATTTAGATTTTATGAAATTTAAAGTTAAAATTTTAACTAATTAAAATCAACACTAACAAGTTTTAATCTACTGAAAATGAAAAACTTCTTAATATTAGAAAAAATAGCAGACAGAAATATTTTTTTAATAAATAAAGTGAAATCAAAGTATGTTATATATTTTATAGTTTTTGAACACAAATTTTACTCGAGTAAAACAAAAATTGCAAAATTTAACAATTGGAAAAGAAAATGTTGTTTCCATAATATATTTCATTGAGAAAAATTAAATAACAAAATGTGTTTTTGTATTGAAAATTACATAAAAAGATAAAAAGAACAATATGTATTTAAATATAGAATTAAAACAAAACTAGCATAATATTTTTTTTTAATGATCAGATGGAAGTAAACTAGAGCGAAGTGTAATGATGAAAATTAAAAAAAAAAAGTAAGCAAAATTTTTAGTTTTCAATAAATTAATGTAATGTTAATCTTAACTTCTTAACATACGAATAAATCAGACTGATTTCAGCAATTTATTTGGTTCTTTTATTACAGTTTTTTTCAATCTTTTCTATTTTACAGTACTAAACTAAACGCTACTTTCTGTTTTAATTATAAATTATAATTATAAATTAATAATTATAAATTAAATATTTTTATTTGAGTTTTTATTTAAACATAGCATTCTTACTTATTACTTAAAACAAGTAATAACAAATAATGATTTTTAAACAAAAATTAAAGAAAGCTGTAATGGTAAAATGAAACATGCAAACTATGAGAAATTAATAAAAAATGAGCAGGTCAATATTGCGAACGTTATGGACCGAAAGCAATTGAAATAAAAAAAAAACAGAGTAAAATCCGTGTTTCATTTTTCATTACGTAGGGGCACGAAATTGCTGGTGCATTAACGATGGTGTTGCTTCTTCAGTGTTCAATGTTTAGTAAACAGTTAACGAGTTAACAGTGCAGCATCCGTTGTACGTTAATAATAATCAGGAGAGTGTGGAGAGAACGAGTGAGTTTGTGTATGTGTGTGCGAGTGAGTGTTGATGTGTGTGCTTTTGTGGAGTGCGACTCCCGGGGTTTCAGTTTTGATACTTGTGCAGTGAATCGTGTCGGTATAAAAGGGCTGGCATAAACACAGGGCCCTGACAGAGCCCTACATTAATCATAACGTTGGGATACAGAATGGAAACGAGCGCGAGCGAGATATGATGTGTGTGTGTGTGCAAAAGGGGCAAACTGGGGGCACGAGAGTTTGTGATGTACTTGTGTGCATGCGAGAGAGTGAGAGAGTAAAGCACTTTCGAAGGGCCTAAATAGACCCATTGCTTTATATACGGAATCATTCGCACATCTGTTACGACCATTGTTACTAGTAGTCCAGGGGGGGTTTCAGACGCGAAAAGAGCCCAGATTTATCGTTCCACATATATTTAACCTAATTGAAACTCCCTTTAACCAAATTTAACCTCCTCCTTTTCGGCGCAGCCGAATCCTGTTAAATGCACTTACTGCATGCAATTTTTGCTCACTCACTCTCCTTTTTATTTTTCTTTTTTTCATCTTTCGGTCAGCTTTGCGATTCCTTTTTTCTGGATGTTTTTAATCCCTCAAACGCGGGCGGTGGGTTGGACGGTGGGTTGAATATTTTGAGGCGAATACCAAAGGCAAATTGGATTAACTCCGTTTTACGGACCGCCCCGGTGCGGCTCATTATAATACCTTATTACTGTAGCGGAATAAAGCAGAAAGGGGTTTTTATGGACGTAAATATTTATGCTGAGCCACAATGCCGAACTCCAAAAACGGCTCTTTTTGCAGGAGGATATACCCGAAATTGCAATGAACGCATGCCTCCGCTTTTCATGAAATCCTATTTGTCCAATTCTTTATTGATATTGTTTATATTTTGCAATATTTAACCCTTTCGCTCCTATAATTGCTTGTTACATCTAAACGTACATTTGACCTTTTTCTTCCCAAATATTTCATGTATTTTCACAATTATTTATATTTTATAAACAAATTACTCTTTAATATTTAAACAAATATTCTTGTAAACTTAACATATAAATTTATTTAATAAACTAATAAGATTAATACAAGAAAGATCTCGTTTAGCGCTTCTCTGATGAACGCTGATTCGTTATAACATTGTCTACTCGTAGCCTTAAAAAGCTCTCAAATTTTCTATTTACTATAAGTTAAATTGTCTTCGTTTAACGCTGTTTCGTTTAATGTTTGTCAGCTAGAAACTTTGCTTCTATAATTGCTTTTTACATCTAAACGTACATTTTTCCACCCAAAAATTTCATGATTTACTAATAAACGCGATTTTTTTGTTACATTTATTTATATTTTATAAACTAATCACTCTTTAATAATTTAATAAATATACTTTAAAACTAAACATAAACTTATTTAATAAACTAATAAGATTAATATAAGGAAGGGACCTCGTTTAGCGCTTCTCCAATCAACGATGATTCGTTATAACGTTGTCTTCTTAAAACCCAAAAAAGCTCTGAATTTACTTATATGTTAAATTGTATTTGTTTAACGCTGTTTCTTTTATTGTTTGTCACCTAGAAACGCATAATAAGCGCTAAATGATGTTCTATACTATGTGGATTATCGATTATTATAAAATGCTGTCTAATTCTCTTAATAAAGAACTATTCATTTTTAAATATGTTATGATTAAAAATATTTCTATACTATTAATAATAATCATTATATTTATTTCAGTTCTAAGAAGGTTATTCTGCCTTCTTATAAAATTCACAATTTTCAAAATATTCTCAATGTTTAAACTTACTTTCCTTATTTAATTCTTTATTAATCCACAAAAAAACTTGTGTTTTGATTTTAATTTTTGTTAATATTTTAAGTCATTTTTACTGGGTTAAGTAAACTTATATTTTTTTTATAGATATGATGAAAATATCTTATAGACATATCCAAATTATTAATATACATTTACTTAAATTGTATATAAATAAGTGCAGTAATAACTTGCATAGTGCGGCTTCGAATAGTCCGGATTCACTATAATCCGGTTTGAAAATGTAAACAAAAAATTTCTTGATTAAATTAAAAAAACACATTATACAGTCATGTCTTTTTTTGTACAGTTTATTTTTATGTGATTTCAAAGTCCTCAATTAGTACGGTTTGAAACAGATCTCGCACTATGCGAAGAATTGCTAAAGATTTGTGTATTGTGCACATTATTAAGACTTAATTTTCACAAAACTGTTCACATTTAATTATTTCTACTTTTGTCAAGAAAAAGAATAATGGTCTAAAAATGAATTGAAAACTATTATGAATGATGTCCTTTTTTTCTTTAGTATTTAAAAAATATTCTTTAATACCATTGAAATAAATAAATAAACATCAATTACAATCTCTTTTTTTATATAGTCAAGTCTCTTTTTGTGCTGCTAATTTTCATGCGATTTTAAAATCCTCGATTAGTCCGGTTTAAAACAGGTCTCACACTATGCGATGAATTGCTAAAGATTTGTATATTGTGTGCATTATTAAGATATAATTTTCACAAAACTGTTCACATTTAATAATTTCATCAGAATAATGGTCTAAAAATGATCTGAAAGCTGTTGTCCTTTTTTTCTTTAGTATTTAAAAAAATTATTTAATACCATTGAAATACGTAAACATCAATTACAATATTTTTTTTTATATAGAGAAGTCTCTTTTTGTGGAGTTAATTTTTATGCGATTTTAAAATCGTCGATTAGTCCGGTTTGAAACAGGTCTCGCACTATGCGAGGAATTGCTAAAGATTTGTATTGTTTGCATTATTAAGACATAATTTTCACAAAACTATTCACATTTAATTATTTCTACTTATGTCAAGAAACAGAATAATGGTCTAAAAATGAACTAAAAGCTATTATGAATGATGTCCTTTTTTCTTCTTTAGTAAATTATCTGTCAAGATTCTCTATGTTTTTCAAAACGAGACCAGAACGTGGTAACATTTTGGCCAAAAGTTCCGAAATACAAGTTGATATCCTGTCGTGAGCCAGGGTGGTATTGTGTTCTTTTGACAGGAAACTTTACCATTGTTTCCCTGTTAAAGCGCAACGACCCAATTTTTCAATATTCGTCCTTGGTTTGCTACAGTTTTCTCCTTACTCGGTCAACCAAACTTGTCTACAATATTATTAAATAAAAATGAAGCACAACTTTCATATTTATTATAAAATGTATTTTTTTTGTAATTTTAACGTTTTTAATTTGCTATAATTATTTATAAATATAATATTGATATTTAAATTTTTAAACGTACCAGAAATTGTATTATATTTTTATTAATATCATTTCGTTATTTATGTTGTGGTGAAATTTGTTAAAATAATTTCTTTTACAATTTGAATATGAAAATATGAAATGACAATTTTAAATTTATAATATCTTCAAAGACTGGTAAGCCCATCACCTTTAATAATAAAGGATTATATTGAGGTATATTACAATAAATAAATAAGTTTGCAGTTAGTTTTTGGTTTGGGTAAGACTGAAATTTGAAGAAACGCTTTCAGCTTTTATTTATGCAATATGGAAGCGATTATTACGGAATGAAGTAAAAAGGATGCATTTATTGCGTTATGGTTGTGCAGAAATTATGCAGTTAAAGGGTTGTTCATATTGTTAAGGAACGGGAATTCATAGTAAACGCTATTCGGAAAGAAACGGTTTTTACAGTATCCTAATTCTCGTTCTGAGTAAAAGTGTGTGACTACTGATGTAATAAAGTTTGGGTAAAAGTTCTATATAATCTTGCAATAAATGTGGCAATTGTGAAGTTTCTGGTGCAACGGGAGCACAAATCTGAGTCGCGCGCCCTACTTTCTACTTTTAGGGTGTCCATGCCAACCGCCCGTTGTAAAAATGTCGTCCAAATTTTCTACACTCTCTATAGGATGGAAATGTAATGGTGAAAATTGGTGCCCACGCGACAGACCCATTTGCGGCACGGTACTCTCCCGGAATCAGATTCAAGGACGGAACGGGATCTTTGTGGATGGAGGAACCAGAGAATGAAGAAAGGACCAGTTATTATCCATTATTGAGTCGACAAACTGGGTCGATACGCTTTTATCAAATTCCAAAAATTCTAGAAGTAAACGTCGTACGCTTAGTTAATGATCGAACGAAAGTGGAAGAAGTAGCTTTACAGTAATTTGCTTGTCCAAGCATCATCTTCTAAGTCTACATAGATAACTGCACATAATTCATAATTGATATAGATATAACATATACTGTTATATATAAAAACTTGATCATTGAAAGTAAAAATATAAGAAAGAAAAGTAAAAAATACATAAGGATAATTCAAATAATTATTGGAAAGGATTTCTGTTTATAGGTTTCTACAAGGATATATAAATTAATGATTTAACACACTTTAATATAGAATATAGTAGATAATGTTTATTTTACTTTTTAGACTAATAATTTCTGTCATCAGATAAATAAATATAAATACAATAACTCCACGTGTCAGAAAATAAGAGCCATTTGAAAAATAGGTTTCTTTTACTTACTAGTAGTAGAAAAATATGAAAAAAGATCAAGTCTTCTTTGAACATTTAAATTTGAAACAAATTAATTTAATCGGAAAACCACTATTTTTGCATTAGATCAATGTTACTTTACTACTTAAGTTAAAATGAAAAATATAAATGAAAGTACAGAAGTTAATAACAGTAATATAAGAACAAACATTTTTAACTGTGATATCTTTTAAATGTTCACAAGAAACAATGACAATATTTTCTCAAAATGAATAAATTAAATAATTATGTAAGTAATAACGTTTTTATTTTTGCAATCGTTACTAAATGGTTATATTGTTTGTTTTTAATGTACTTTATTCATCCTTAGACACTAACACAGTTAAAATAACTCATATTTTTGGATATTTTTATGTAACTCTCATTTTCAGACAGATGAAGTATTATTTATAAATGAATCAATATAGAGTTAAAAAGGTGTTATCTTATACTAAAATTATACTAATTTTAAAATAATTTGAAATACAAGAAAACAAATCAATTATTTTACAGAACACAAATAATAATGATTACAAAATCATATAAATTAGATTGGTGGTAATTGTAAAATGATAACTAATATTTACTAAAAAATATTAACTTCAACATGAAATAAACTTATTATAATGGACAAATACTAAATCCAATATATAATTGCAATTTACTCAATCTAATTGAGCTGCATCTTATGATCATTTGCATATTTTTCTCTATAAATGTATCTCAAGTATCTGAGGTGGACAATTACTGTTTGGTGTATTTGGTATATTTCCAATTGGTAGCATCTACTTTTCTTCAATTTTTTAAATAACTTGATTGAATATTTACATTTAGAATATAAATAATAAGTAATCAAAAAAAAACTTGTGAACATCAATTTTGTTTTATGTACAAAATACAGTATATTACGTTATTCCTGATTGTTTGTTAACATACAAATATAGTAAGTTATATATAAAAAATAACTTATTGCAATATTTAATTCTAATTATTGAAATATAGAATTTGTCTGACTGTAAACTGTAAATATTTAAATATTAATAGAGGAATAATCAATGTAGAAAATTTGTTTTACATTAAAATACACCATACGCTCCGGAATAATTTAAAAATGTTATTGTAGACATTTTCGATATAGTCGGGATTTTGATATAGTCGGGATTATGGTCGTTGGGATTTCGAACGTCGGGAATTTGATTCGCGGTATTTCGTTTGTCGGACTTGTGATTGCCACCGATATGATATATTACAATATAATAATCATGAAAGAATAAGTAGAAAAGTAATAATTGCATACTATTTTATTTTTTAAGTCGTAATAATTTTATTCATAATCTGTTCAATTACATAATATAAATTGAAATGTTTATATCCTTTGAAAAAAGTGTATAAAGCTATTGATTATATTAAAAAATGTTGATTAAAACTGTAGAAAAATGCTAATTTGTTTATTATAAATTTAAAAATAATGATCATTTTTAATAATTGCATTAAATGCAAAGTTCAATCAATATCATTTAAATAGAATTTCTAAGAGAGGAGTGAGGTTAAGAAGAAAAACAATATAGTTCACAAATTCTGAATGAATCTGTAGAAAATACACAATAGTTCATTAATAATGGTCATTTTTAATAATTGCATATTATAAATTGAAAAGTACGCTCAATATACTTGAATGAAGTGTAAAAAAAATAGTTAGTTGTAATAAGTATAGTTATAATTAGTCTTTGCAATGTTGTTTTAGATTAAGTTTTTTAGGTCCTTAAAATAAATTATATACAAAATGTTTATTATAGTTCGTCGAATATTTGCTAATGAAATTGTAGAAAAATAACAAATATTTCATTAATAATTGAAATATTATGATCATTTTTAATAATTCAATGATATAAATCACACATAAGGAAATAAAAGCGGAAATTTAATATTGGAATATATATTTTATTGTGGATTGACTTTTTAATAAGTCTTTGCAAAGTTATTTTTTAAAACCTTTATTTAGGTTAAATATCCTTAAAATAAAGTGTATATTTATTATAATTAGTTGAATATTTCCTAATGAAATTATAGAAAAATACAATAATAATTTAAGTATAATGATCTTTTTTAATAATTCAATGTTATAAATCATAAAGTTATATAATTCTAACTGCAGAAAATATGTATGCTATGTTGATTATACTATTCTATTGAAAAGTACCATTAAATAAAAGCGGAAATTCAATATTGCGATATAAATTTTATTGTGGATCGATTTTGTAATAAGTCTTTGCAAAGTAGCCTAATATTTTTTTGTGCAGCAGTTGAAAGAGATTTGCTCGGAAAATGAATTCTTCCATTTTTTACTATGCCGCTTCATTCGGTCGGATCGGAGCGCGAGAGCTTGTGTGTGCACGTGTATATGTACATCTGTGTGCGCGTGAATGTGTGTGCGTGTGCGTATGTATTTGTGTGTGTACGAGTGAAATTGGGGTGGCGAAGGGATCCAGTCGGGAGGGTGCGGAGGACCCTATTGTAAGTGTGGATGTGAGTCAGAGTGAGATTGGGGCGCGTGGTCTATCGCCCCGGGGCCAGCCCGCAACGTTCCCACTGAGCAACCACGCCGGCCAACTCTGGGTCTACCATGAGCATAATAGCGGCAGACCCGGGTCCCGGACCCTGCCTGCACTTACACCTCACCCCCTCGACCATCCCCATCCTCTATCCTCCAGCCCATAACTTAGACGAGTACGAGGCGAATATCATGCCTAGGATTACAGATAGAAAAGGGTCCGCGGATGTCGTCGTCGTCGCTACTGTCGACGCTCATCCCACCCTTTTCAAGATTCAATGCACACGCACAATCGCATCCAGCAAAAACAATTCCAGAATTAACTCCCCCATTGAATATTTCACATTTCCAAAACGACACAATACGCACGCACACAAATATATCTATATATTTACACACACACACACATATAAGAAAGATATTGTAGAAACCACGATTTCTTCTTTTTTTTTTCTCTCGAAATCTTGGAAAGCCCTTTTGTGAGCGCAGTCCCATTCATGCATTTAATGGTGTGAGAAAAAAAAGTAGTGCGCGATGAGGGAATTGTTAGCGAAACGCCTCCGCTTTTGCTGCTGAACCAAAAATGGGAAGTGACTTTGGGATTCCGAAAGAATTGTAGACATTGTGGCGACTGTCAGTGGATGAATAAATATTTGGGGCTGAAGGCGATAATAAATCTCATTACATTTTGCGGTCCGATTCACATACAAGACTCCCTCGTAATTGCACAATGACAGGTATACTTCTCACATGAAGACATCTTCGTGAAAGGTCTTAATTTATGTTTTTCCCACGTATATCTTTCATTCATCTTTCCTATTTTGTTTTTAACAAATGCATAGTGAATGCTTAATATAATTATATCTGAAAATTTAAATTTATTATACTATACTTCCAAACTTTTGTTTAAATCATTAGACAACATTTAATTGTAACCATTAATGTTATTGGTTTGTCTCTACTTGGACAAGTGCTTACAATATATAAGTTAATAATTGAAACATACTTGGAAGCTAAAGCATTTATGATTTAAGCTATGGTAATCATGAAGATTAAGCACTTGTTTTATATCATACAAGTTACTTGTCAATTATCGCGTAGGGTAATTATATCACTATCTCTTTAAAATTGGTATTGTCATTGAAAATCAATACTTGTAAAAGAAGTTGTAACATATAAAGTATTTACTAACAAATAAAACAAGCAAAAATATTTGAAAACTTATATAATTACACACTACATGATACTTGTCAATTATTCTATAATATGTACTATTATTAGTAAATTATAAAAAAAAGTATTGCATCTAATCAAGTAATTTATAATGCATTAATTAAAAGTATTAAAGTAAATACTTGCAAAATAACTTTAGATAGTCTTGAAGACAGTTATATAAGTATTTGCTCAAGTAAAATACTAAGAATCTTGGAATAAAAACAAATAACTCGCTTAGTCCAATTAGCCAAAAAATGTTATTAATCAGTTTTGACATATAAAATGTGTACTTCCACGTTTCATATCTATCAAAAATTTAAAATTACATAGTATGTTATTTTTTGTGAGTCTTATGACTCACAAGTAAAACATGTTTTCAGTTATTTTTATATATGTCAAATATTTGATGTTTGCATTGACATTTGATATTAGATTAAAAAAAGCAATCTGATATTTGATATATTTTATGGAATCTATTGCAATGGGTATCTATAGTGCAGATTCTAAACTGTTATCAAAGTTTCAGAACAAAGTTAACTGAAAGTTAATCAATATCTGCAATTACATAACATGTGTACCATACATACTAAGTGTATCAACGAGTATTGCTATTGCTTATATTATTATATATTTACTAGCAACTACATAATGTAAATTAAATAGATTATAAATTAATATCAAATTTTGGTGAAATTGTCAAAATGTGGATTTAGTAGTATCAAAATCTATGTTTATTGAAATGGTGTTCGCATTAATCTTTAAACATTCTTAGAGACTACCAACTTTTCTTGTCGTTAGTGAATGGCAGTATGCCATTAATTTTAATAGCAAACTATCAAAGCCTGATAATATAAAAGACTTTCATAAATAGCGTGCACCTCGTTTAATATTATATAAGGGCAAACAGTGATATATCAATATGTAGGAAGAGTGTCCAAAATTTATATTTTTTTAGGGACACAGTCGATGTTCATGCTTTTGGAAATTGAGTCGTCAAATGTGTAAAGCAGGGGAGCCCCATTCAATGTTTGTTTGCGCTTAGGTAATTTTATGAATTTTCTATGGCCATCGGCCCTTTACGCAATCCCATAAAGAGCATAATGCCTTCAACACTGCGTTGATTTATTAACGTTACTTCTTCTCCTCATCGTTGCGTATACACACATATATACACACATTACTCTAGGTCTGCATTTTTTTTGTTACCTTAATTTCGACTTCTTCCATTATCCTGCGGAGGAAGGAGAGAAAAAGAAGTGCGGTGTGTACGTTGGCCTCATTCATAAGGAAAAGCGTGAGACACAATATTTTCATTCTTGATGCTCAAACTTGGATTCATAATGAAAATACTTGGAATACTACTACTACTGTATATATATATCTATACTTGGATTATTGATTCTGGGATTCGTTACAGATTTTGCGTGGGGTTAGAGTCGGTTTCGTCGGTTGACCCCACGGCGGAGATCGCGAGGGCGGCCCCCACGCAAAAGGAAGGGATTGCGCGCAACCCCCCTTCAATCATACAGCACCCCCTAATATCCTGTGACGTCCTTGATAATGCAACTACTCCCGTTCACCCTCCGAAACCCCAGTTGCATACGCACAAGTTTCGGGTCCTGATCCACTATAATATGCACTTTATCTAGATCAGCCGTCCATTGTGAGGCTCGGCCCATTCCGTCGTGCGTACTTCTATCTTATTTATCAATCATCCCTTCTGACGTGCCCGTAATTATGGGGAATTACTGCAGTACTAGCACCACACAAGAACAACAATTATCATCTAGTATTAAATAACATTAAACGATTTAAAACTATTGATTTTTAGAACAGCTGTAAAGAAAAAAATATATATTATTTTATTCCAACTATTCCAATTTATCTTAATTTTTATACATTGTTCGGACCATATTTATCTAGAGAATAAAATTTAAAATAGAATTAAGTTTATTAAGTATTTTTTTTTTTTATAAAAACTTTTTTAAACAAAAATTGAGATGCGTCTTATCCTCAGATTAACATGTAAATTAGAATTAATTTGTTACTTGCTTCAGTTTATAGTTAAAATCTTATATATTATTCACTTTATTATATATAAATATTGGTATTATGAAACAAAATCAACTAAATTTTACCATTTAAGAAACTATGAAACAGTTTAATTTTTTTATGTACATACATTAAATATGAAAGTAATTTCTCTTACATTTTTAGTAAGAATAATAATAAATAATTGTACTAACATTTATTTTTATAAATTTTGCATCAATTGCATCCATCAATTAATATCTGTAGATTAACTGCAAAATTTAAATTATGTGCGTCTAACAAATCTTAAGATATAATTTATAGTATTTAAATATTTAAATTTAAACAAAATAAGACAATTAAACAAAGGAGATGAGATGTGTTGAATCAGTTTATTTAATTTAAACGGATTAAAATCGAGGTGTAATTTGACCTCTTTTAGCGCATCCTCGATTAGCGTCAATTCAATATTACTTTGTTTACTTTTAAGCCTAAAAAAGCTCTAAATTTAGTTATTTACTAAATGTTACTTTAGACTTCGTTTAACGTTGTTTCGTTTATAGCAACCCAATCACTAAACTATATAATATCAAGTAGAAAACTGTAACACGAATTAATATAACAGCAATAAAGAAAAATATGTATTATATTAAATTGAGTCTATACCGCAAGCCCGACTGTATCGAAATCCCGACGTTCAAAATCCCGACTATATCAAAATCTCGACAAATATAATCCCGACTATAAAATTTTTACAATAACATTTTTAAATTATTTCGGAGAGTAGACACCTTGTGCTACACTTTTATTATTAATAACAATAAATTATTATTAATTTATTTAATTTTGTTGAATTATTCATAATAAACATTAACATTATGAAATAATCTCAATACAATTAGATTATTAATTGTTGTTATTTATTATTAATAACAATTTAAAAGTCACTACGCTCGGCAATAATTTAAAAATGTTATTGTAGACATTTTGCATATAGTCGGGATTTTGATACAGTCGGGATTATGGTTGTCGGGATTTTAATATAGTCGGGATTTCGATACAGTTGGCATTTCAAACGCCGGGAATTTGATTGACGGTATTTCGGTTATCGGGCTTGCGATTGCTACCGATTAAAAAAAAATAAGTATTAAATAAAGTAACATAAAATATTTTTTATTTGTCTGACTGACTGACTAATATAAAAACTTTATTTATAAATTACATAAACAAGTAATGTTTGTTATTGTTCTTCAATTGTTTAATTATTTGTCTGTAGATAACAACATTGAGCTTTCTGCAAATTGCGATGAATTTCTGTGAAACCATTGCACACATTTCGCCATAATACCTGGGATTATGGACAATTCGGTTTCGATTATTTAACAATTATTAATAAGCCATCCAGAATATTCCAAGTGTGTTTTGCATTGAATGGCCATCGACGAGATTCGGATGTTTTGCATGCCCAAGCCTCACGTTCGGTTAACAGATTGTTTCATCACCGCAGCCTGTATCACGTTTTGATATTTGTTTTCAATACAAACAGAATTTAATTCCTCGGACGTCCATCTACAAAACCAAACCCCTCTCCACCACCACCATCAACCACCCCATCACATACATATGCGTATCCACATACACACGCACGGCACTATCTGTTTACGTAACTGGTGCCACCCACGCACTGCACCGTTTCCTTGTTTTCACAAACGGCAACTTCCAATTGACATATTAATCGAATAAATATTGTTCTTTACTATGTAATTCTATATATATATATTTTTGACGTGATTCACGTTATTCATCGTGATTTATTTCTCTACTTTTAAGTGTTTCAACTAAAGGTGGAATAATAGTACCAAAGAACAGTGTTTCTCAATATAAAAAAGTAAGATGACTGCTGTCATTTCGTGATTCAAATGACAGCTGTCATATTACGTCACAGAGTCAAAAAATTAAATTATAAACAATTGGTTCCAAGTACATAAAACAAATATATTAATTGCTGTCATTTCGTGATTTAAATTACAGCTGTCATATTACGTCACAGAGTGAAAAATTTAAATTGTAAACAATTGGTTTCAAGACTTAAAACAAATATATTGACTGCTGTCATTTCGTGATTTAAATGACAGCTGTCATATTAGGTCATAGAGTCAAAAATTTAAATTATAAACAATTGGTTCAAAGTACATGAAACAAATATATTGGGGTGAGAAACGCTTGTTAAGAAGACCAAAATTGGAAATTATATTTTAGTTTATTGAGATTTTATTTTGTAAATAATGTTTAAAATTCAATGTTTTTTATTAAGCTAAACGTTTTTCTACTTTCAATACGTCTAGGAAATCAAACTAGATTGAATTTTGAAATTCGAATTCGGATTTGCGTTTAGTATATAAATTTGACTACTTAAAGAAACATTGTTTATATCTATCCGAAATTTGCAAAAATAAAGAAAGAAATTCGTAATAGAAAGAATTTTGTTTCATGTATTGCACTTTTACAGCTAATAAATATGAAAAAAGGTTACGTTTTCTGCAGTTAAGTGAAGAAGCCATGATCCATATAAGTTTTGTATATGAAGTTGACTACTTCGTAAATAAGCATTTTGTTGCACTTTTACAGCTAATAAATATGAAGATAAAAAAGTTAATGTATCTGCAGTCGAGTGCAGAAGCCATAACCTATATAAATTTTGACTACTTCATAAATAAACATTGTTTGCATCTATCTGAAATTCGCAGAAGAAAGAAAATTGTGCAATTTGTTGCACTTTTACAACTAATAAATATGAAGAAGAAAAAAAAGATAATATTTCTACAGTCGAGTGCAGAAACCACGATCCATAAATTAAAAACTTCGACGTTTCCACCTCAGTCATATTTACTGCATTATGACGCAACGCCGGTTATTGTGCAATATTACCTAATCCTTACAAAAGGAAAGTCAAGAATCTCTTCTTCAGGTTTTTCCCTTTTTACGACCGTTGCGCAAGAAAAAATATTGCACAACGAGTATTCCATGAAGAAAGGAGACACTCAATAAACCGGATTTTTGCGCAAGCAGGAATTGCGAAACAACCGAAGGTCCATTTGGCATTTTCCGTTATTACCGAGGCCTTCCTCTCAGTCAGATTGCGTTCTTTTTTTTATTTTGTGCCCTTTCCTTCGTAGTTTGTGTTGTATGTGTGCGCGTCTGGGTTAAGGGAGCCGAGGGGACGATCGGCAGAAAAGGGTTTTGGTTAGTAGTGCAGGTCTCGTCCAATGTCCTGCAGGTGTCATTAAGTCGCGGAAACTGCACGGGGCCCAATTTCCCTTGCTATTACGGCCGTGACCGGAGAGTTTACTCTCGCAATGTGTCAACCTTCCCCCTTCAACAACTGGACAAAAATAGGAGAAAAAAATATATAACACGAAAACGTATAACACGAGTAAAATGAAAATGGAATAAAGTAAACCGAATCACGAATGGGGTGGATTTGAAATCAAATTCACGAGAATCAAGATTTTGTCCGCGAAATCTTATTAACTCAAATTAGCCTTTTAGGTGGAATATTGATGTCCAATAAATATGGTAGCATTTTCCACGTGGCATTTTACATCTCCTACACAATTTCCATGAAAATATTGCTAACTAAAACATAAATATTTAATAACAAATAAACATTATTAAAAACTATAACATTATTAAATAAGAAAAATTAAAGATGAACAAACTCTTGGAAATGATTATAAATAATTTACTAAAATTATTATATTTTTGTTTTCTTTTTTAGTTTTATTTGATTGTATTATTATTATGTTAACAAAAACGTTTACATTTGTAATAATATCAAGCAATTATATATATTTTTTGATATTACACCTTTCATTTACAAATTAATAATAAAAAAAGCTATGAATTTGCTATTAAAACCAAAGTAAAGTAGTAAATTGCAAATTGTATAAAGGTAAAAAAAATAGGTTTTGTCTGTAAAATCTTAGTAAGTCAAATCGGTATATCAGTGTAAGAAATATTGGACTCCAATAAAATTGGTAGCATTTTTTTGGTTTGCCTTTGAATCTCCGACAGAACTTTCCTAAAATGATGGGTGGTTTTGACAAAATATAAAAATTTATAAAAGAATATCTACAATATTCTGAAATTAAAATGACAATATTTAAAAATGCATAACGTTATTGACGAGTCTTTTCACCTAAAATGGATGAAAAATTTATATTAATACAATATTTGCATTTTTTTCAGTAATGTATAGATATGATTTTTTATATATATTTTACAACAAAAGCGTCAATTCAGAAAAATGTATACATTTAGTAAGGTAAATTAATTCATAAATCCTTAAATATTTTGACAATTCAAAAATATATATGACATATTGACAAATTCAAATAATCTTCATCCATCAACTATGTTATCATTTCATTAGACTTTATTAAAATCCATTTTTATGTTGACTTGATACTTATTCTTTAATATTAGTTAAATGTATACAATGATTAGTAAATCTATGGTTTTATCAAGTTCTAAGATTTTACTACAACAAGACTAATAGAGAACTTTAAAACCACAAAATGGGAGTATGTATAAAAAATAATGTTGTGGTCTAATTTATTTCAATTTGATTTTATTTTGCTCAATTTGTTGGAAAGTTACAATATGATTGCTGTACATATATATTATACTTATAAATTATTAAAAGGGATTTCTTCAAAATCAAAAGTGGATAATAAAAATAAAACGACTAAAAACGAATATAGAAAAAGGTAAAGCAACAAAAATCCAGATACCGACAGGAAAACCTTATGAACTCGGGTCGTCGCAATATTGGTGTCCAATAAAATTGGTAGCATTTTCTGGTTTGCCTTTGACCACCCGACAACGCTTTCCCTATAATAAACCCGAAATATGACGGAGAGCTCTATTTTCTTCTGTTTATTACCGCATCAGGTAGCATCGTCGAAGCCACAGACTTTCTGATTGCGCCTTTAAAGTTAGACCGCGCGACAGTAAAACTTCCAAAAAGGGATGTAGCAGAATCTCAACCAAGAATCCTTGTCTTCCTGGGAGCGGAAACGGCGACGAGAAATATTTTGCACCTCTGAATGGTATATGTTTTGTCCTCACACCGCCTACTGCGATTCTGATATGAATAGGCGTTGCACATTCGAGAGAGCATTGAACACAATCAATCCGGAATAATAGTAAAGAAGAAGACGTTACTGCATCGACTATCAAGGAAGGAAAGCTATAATTAATGGCTCTTTTGGACCGGTGAATGGCTGTCCACACACTCTAAATATTTGCAAAGGAAGACCAAAAAGCCTGTTGCTCCTTGCCGCATTCAATGCTCCTGGACGAGGGACAGGTTGATGTATGTATTCCGAGGACCGACGTCCCTTTTCATTCAGCTGAACCTGTGGCATGTAACTTAAGGGATTACAGAGGCTTTTTTTCCTTATATATATAGAAATAAATATAAAAAAAACGGGAGGAAAATAAATTGTAGTATCTTTTTTTTTTCCTCGTGACATCAGGAACGCGCGACGTTCTTTGCCAACTTTTTTATGTCCTCTCTCCCTTCGTAACCAGAAACATATGGTTTCAATTTTTATATCCCTGCAGCTTTGTCCACGCTTTTGACCAATTGATGAATCGATTTTGAGCCTCGCAAAGGCATGGAGATTAACTCGACTGGAAAGCGTTTGCACGTTTCTGCTCAAACAACAACAAAACATTTATAAAAAAATGCCCATTTCCATTACGACCGAAGCAATTTTTTCCTTGTAATTTTCATGGTTCATTACGCAGGATTAAGTTCAGGACACTTCGGTTTAATTTATTAGCAAAAATATCATTGAATACTTCCAGATGTCCTTAACATCATACAACATATACAGTTGACTTCTTCACAAACCTTTGAAAGCAAATAATAATTATATAACATTTAACAACTTAATAATACTTTTACCAATTATATTAAAGAAACTACATGTATTTTAAGTATATTAGTAAAATCATCCGCTATTTTCTTAAAATAAAACTTAATTTTCTAACAAATACAAGTATGTATTGTGCAATTATTATAACGATTCATGGCTCATTTTTGTATTTATCTTGAATAGACAACGTAATTTTATGCCATGTTAAGAAGCTGAAACAGACCATTTTTTTTGTGTATGTGTGTAGTTGCTGCATGCCATTTTTTTCCTTCTCGTAAAGTAACTACCGAAAAACATCTTTTCTTATTTTGCTTCTCGACAATATTTTTTTACGAGGGGTTAAATAAAACAGAAACCCTTCGTAAAAAAAACTGTAGTTTTCCTACCGCCTTTGGTAGGAATATGGAACAGAAGCTTATAACGGGGTCGGTAAAAAAGTGCCGCAGCAAGGATTGCTTCCCAATAAAGTTTGGGAAAGGATGAGAGAAAAGAAACCCGTTGTTTGGGGTTAAATAAATCTATGAAAAAAAGTGCACTTTCTCTCCGAAAGACGAGATACTATTTTTTTTTCCTTGGAAAAAAAATTTAAAATATGAATACAAAAGGGAGAATTCGGAGGGTTAAGTTCATAAATCGCACGGACTTTGAAAGTGAAAATTTTACTCCTTGATCACGGCCTGTAAAAGAAGTGAGTTTTTTTGGAAACCGAGCAATTTAACTTCTGTGGAGTCAAGTCCGGGACTTCTTGTTTTTTATTGTCATTATATCAAAAACTTTATGGAAACTACTGGTCACGAAATATCTCCAAAATAAATATTATTGCTTCTTGCGGACAAAATCAACCAGAAAGCTTATAAATTGTAATAAACAAAAATTTATGAGTAAATAAAAAATAAACCACATTAAAAATTGTGGAGAAAATTAGTCAGTTTTGTTTAAAATATTGAAAATCTGCAGAAATTACCTTTTGATGATTCTAAGATTTTTTTTCTTACTAAGAAATATTTTTATTATTTGCAACAGTTTCTATTTACAGTGTCTTGCATAACATCACTCTTTCACAGAACTCTTTCCCTTTTTTGCATGACATTTTAAGGTTGTGCAATAACATGCCTTTCGAGCGCAAAAAGTACAAGGGTTTTTGTCGGCTTATGTAAAAAAGGATGAGACTTCATTTCGTGGAATATTTATGGTGCAATTTTTGGATTGCGAAACACTTTTGAGCTTGTGCAATAACTGCACACAGTTGAACTCTTCGGAACTGATTCTGTAGGGTTTACAGTAAAGTATTGCGAAACAGTAATAAAAAAAATATTGCTTCATCCTTTTAACTCTTGTAAAATAGACTTTTATGTTTGCAACGAATGAAGAAAAAAAAAAATATACGGTATAAATCTTCTTTGCAACTTCTCTTTATTGCGTAATCGTAAATATAACTGGAGTTATAAGTTTACTTTGTTCATTTAGTAAAGTTTATGTTGTTAAAGCCAAATAAATTTTTAAATTACAATTTTTATAATAAACTATATTTTTATACACATATTTTTCTGATTTTTTTTACAAAGTTTAGAAACTAAATAATTAATACTATGTTCGAATAAACTATAGTTCTATTTTAATATATGGCAACAATATTACATAATAATTTAAAAAAGCAATTGATTTGCAAAGAAAGATAATAAAATGACGACAATACTTGAATGATATAATAATATAGTATTAAATAAATAATAACAAATATTTGAAATGTTTGTCTGTAATGTTACCAGATTGTCCCGCCATCTATTGTGTTATTTTTAGTTAATAAATTTGATCATAGATGGCGCCCCTCTAGATTATTATTAATTGGGGTATTACCATTAAGAACTACAATTACGCAAGTATATTTGAAAAAATATTAATAAATTGTTAATGGATTTATTACGTCCAATATAATTTGTATAAATTAAGTATATGTGTATAATAGTGTACTTAACAAGTTGTTAAATACAGTCACATCTAGGTTAACGATACGTCTGATGAAAATGCTTCGATATAACGAAGTTCACAAATTCAAGCCCTATTTTATAAAAAAATATATTCCAATTTAAGACCAACGTTCACAATCTTATGACACAAGTAAAAAAAAAACTAGAAAATTATCTGGATGTTAGAAATTTACTGAATGCTGAAAAACGATCATCTTTCGAGTAACAGATTTAGAAAAACTATGTGAGACAAAGATAATGAAGAATACCATTAAAAAAGTTTGTGATAAAATGATTTTTTTAGTGAAAATGAGTTTGATATAAGAAAAAGTATGATTGTTATGAGTTCATTGTAAAATTTTATAACTCCGTACAGAAAATTGTTAAATTAAATAGAAAAAACACACAAATAATCAACTTTAGACTTAAATTTTCGAATGATTTAAGTAAAATGTTGTTATTATTTTCTAGTAGAATGGATATGTATAGAAATGTATGGATATGTCTGTATATGTACAATTGGTTAATTGAGGTATGACTGTATAAATAAATAAAAAAAATGAATTGTATTTTTCATTGAAAATAACAAGACAGTTGGAATTAATTCATTAAACAGTACGCACCTTTACACCTTACACCTTATATTACTCAAAATTTGATTATTAGACATTTTGTGTATATTTTATTTATTTATCTCTTTAGCTGTAAATACATACATTTTAAATATATTATAAAGTTAAGATTTTTTCATTTAATAATATGCATTTATTATTTAATTATATGATGTGTTTTAATAATGCTAATTATTTTGTCTTTTCAACAATGATACTCTGTATATTAAACATACACAAAACTTCATTGAAGTATCTTTTAAATAGATTAAATCTGCGCATTATAATTACCTTAATTGAAATAAATCGAATTTCTGTTGATTATTGAGTTAGTAAAATGAGGGTAAATTACACATTTTCTTGTTGAAAGTAGATTATTTATATAATAAGAATAAAATCGATATGTAAGTTGTAATGATTTTGGTATAAAGACACGTTTTCTGAATAAATGTTATTTAAATGATGAGTTTATATAAAATTATTTTGATATTCAATACAAAAATGAAATTATATTGATTTTCAAGTTTATTTAATTGTTTTTAAAATGATAATTTTAATTCGTGTAGTTTCTACAAGAAATGGGCTATAAATAATCATATTAAAGTAAACGAAATGTAAATCAATAATTATTTGGAATAGTTATAATAATTTTGATTATTGGGTTAAAGCTAGGATAGGCAACACGTATAACAGGAGCCGCATGCGGCTCTTTTGGTGTAAACTGTTGGCTCTTAGTTCCAATTCCACTTAAGCTATATTATAACATTCATTTCACTAGTTCTACGTGCATCTCTTTGAACAAACAATATCTTAAAAAAATAACTGATTGCCACAAAATTTTGCCGACCCTTAGGTTCAAGAAATTAATTGATTGATAGAAGGGTATTGAAATGAGAAGTCTAAAGCTGGAATGATACTGGAATTTAATTAAAGAAACGTTTTTGAATTGATTGAATTCATGATATAAATTCATTGGAAAACTGAAGCATAATTATTGATGTGTGATGTTATTTGAATAATAAATAATGTGATTGGGAATAAATTGGAATCGATTGTGTATACAAGTTAACATTCAATTATGGTGGGAAGTTGTATGGAATGTTCGAAGGGTTAGCAGCGGAAAAAGGATTAAATTAATGAAATTAGGGCATTAGTTAATAGATGGCTTTTCGTTTAATTGTGTTAATGGCGTCGTGAATGATGAGGAGGAGAATTTTTGATGTTCGCAGCAGCAGGAATTCCTTGGAGCGGCAGAGTGCGGTCTGTAAAGTTTTAATTGGATTAAACGAGGGGTAAAGAATCCGCGAGCGGCTTGGCTCGAAAGCTTCTCAACCTACCACCCTCTTTTGTTTTTCAAGTAAAACGGGTGGTGTCGGTGGCGGCGAAGCCTTAAGGAGGGAGGAGACGCGTGCCTCCGATAAGTGGGTAATTTGTGTGAAGGAAGCGAACCCAGAACTTTCGAGACATAACAAGGTGATTAGCAGGAAAAAGAAAGAAGCCGACCTTTAAACAAGAAGTCATTGATTTCCACTCGGAAATGCAGATTATATTCGGGGCAAGCAGACGGCCTTCCACCATTTTCCCTCCCCCCTCACTCAAACCCTCATGTAATGCGGAAAATTTCTATGAGCAATTTTCCGCGAGGAAATTCGATTTGCAACATCCATTTGTGAGCGCGAAAGCTCCAAATAACACTCGGCCCTTCGCCCTTCCTTGCACCAAGTAAGTGTACAAAATAGAAAGAAGAAGTAAGTTACTTTCGCTTTAATAAAATCCCACCGCGACAGAAACGCCGACTGAATATACATAAGTTTCCTTCGATAGACACGTTCCTCTCCTTATATCTCCATTTTTTTTTCTTCGTGGCTTCCTTCGCAGGACGGGCAAACCTAATCAAAGTCCTGTTTAATAACAAGGATCATGTGCGCTTCGTGATATTATCTTGGGCCAATTCAGCGTAATAGGTCATTTCGGGGCTCGTTGCTCGTCCATTCTGGATAGTTTAAGTGTACTTAAACCAACTAAATGGACACCTCGGGCTATCTTATTCTCCCCTTTTCATACGAGGCATTTCATTCCCCAACTAATTTTCCCTTACTTCGACCTTCCGAAATCTTCACATGCCTTTTCATCCCAAGATCAATCAAACTTGAAGACAAACTTCCTTCACTACATTATTCAAATTATTTCATCATCCTATTATTTTCTTACTAATTAATAATTATACTTAAATTAGTAAATTATCTCTTCAAAAAAGAAATAAATATATTTATTAGTTATAATTCTTAACCAAAAGTTATCCAGATTATCCAAAAAAATATTTAAATGAGAAATTATACACAAAAAAAACATTTTAATTAATTCTAAATATCCAAAAACAGCTTTTTTCTATCAATATATTAATTACTATTTTATGTTTGTTTAATTCTTAAGTTAAAGTTATAGCTTAGGTGAAATGTTTAAGTTTTTTGTTACAAATAAAATAGTGTCATTTTACTTACAACGTTACAAATTTTCTTTAGAAATTTATCAATTTTGTTTTACTTCAAGCATTGTAAATAATTTAATTAATTAAAGGGCGGAAAGACTTCGCTTAATAGCTTAAAAAATACTTTTAATTAGTACAGTTACATTTAAGTTACAGTTATTTTGTCAAAATTTATAGATTAAGTACTTTTTACTTGTATGTAATTTATTTTTAATTATTTTTCAACATAATTGCAAATATTTCTTATTTATGTTACAGTTTTCAAATTTATCGCTAATATTTTTGTATTTTTTTTTCAGTTCTTTTAACATTTTTTAAATATTTAAGAAAAAAAAAATGTTACAATTTTGAAATATGTTGTTAATATTCTTGTGTCTTTTTTTAAAGTTTCCCTTTACGTATAAGATGAAACTTAACCATAATATTACTGAATTAATGTACATATTATTTTAATGAAAGCTTTGTATTACTTTCAAAATGTCTTCATTATTTTTTTTTTGTTGAAGGTCATATTTGATGAACTCTCAATTTTTAACGTTTATATTTTCTTGTCTATATCATTTAAATACCTTAAAAAAATGGTATAATGAAGCCTGAATCTTTTAGATTAGAAGTTTTAAATTATTTCCAAAATATTAGTCATAACTGTCATTTTTTTTTAATTAAAGTCATATTAAAATATAATATTTTCATTTACTTATTTAAATTATTAAACTGTTTTTATTTTTAGACAATAAAACTAATGATTTAATGTATAAATGTAAAACTTTACAAAAATTTCAACCATTTCTTAATTACTTTTATGTACATATTTCATCATGTACGTAACTAGATTGAATACAAAAAATCGATATAATAATATTATGCACCCCTCAAGAATAAAATCAACAATTGAGTATTTTTAATGTACTAGATCGTGATGAGACTCGAAAAGCTATTAAAACGTGTGCAAAATGTCGCGGAAAGTCATGAGGTTATCCAAAGACTTTAATACCTATTAATATTCCGGTTGGCTTTTGGGAGAACCGTAAACAGGACGAAATAGAATTAAATCCCGTTTCGGTTGGTCCAAGTCCTCACGATTTTTATGCTCCGGTCAGCCTTCAGCAATTCTTCCGGCAGATAAAGCGCGAATCACGGGACTCATGAAACCCAACGGTCCTCCACTCAACGTCCAATGACCCAAAGATAAGCTCCATGTGGGTCTTTTGGGGTTGCAAATCTTCAGGGACGTATTTTCTATATATTGCATGAAACCGTTCGACCTGTTTATTACCAATCAATCAACAAACAAAAATAAGTCAATTCATTTTATTTATTCCGTTCGTTTCTCTTTCAACACTCTTTCTTTATTTATTTTTTTCTTTTCTTCTTCAATAATTTTTTATTGCAGTCAGATACCACGCGCCCCCGATTATTCGTTTATTACCATAGATATTTCACGAAGCACAACTTCCGATTCGTTACGTCTTTTGGTTTTTCAGCGTTTTTTTAAGAGGAAACTGAGAGTGATTTATTATTTTCTGGACTGGTGATGGTGGTCATAATCGTTGACCATTTGTTGACACAATGGTGGGACATTAGGGTTTCCTGATATAATGGACACATCTTTTGAAAATTATTTGGTTTATGGTTATGAACCGTTCGGATTCGCCACGCGGCACGGGGCGAACATCCGAATAGAAAGTTTCGTTACAATTTAACGGTAATACGTATTTCATACTTCGTTTCTCTGTACTGAATTTTCTGCATTATATAACTGTTCATTTCATTTATACAAATTCACGCTTAATCTAATGAATTCTAAAGTACTAAATACACAAATTTAAACAACTTTTCATAACAAAGAAAGTTTACTAATTGTTGAGTACACCTATCCTCCTATTTACATATAGTTTCATGAGAAAAACGTGTAAATCGAAATTGTAACTGATTTTTATTTTTTTTTAAAACCGTGTAAAAGTGAAAACGTGTAAAGAAAGTACGGTGTAAAACGAGGTATAGGTTATTTATTTATAAGTACATCTATTTCCCTATTTACGCGGTCGATGGGTTCCTGAGAAAAACATGCAAATCGAAATTGTAACTTTTTTAATGTAAAACCAGGTAAATCGAAAAGTTTGCAAAAAACGAATAGGATATTTTATTTTCAACATTTATTTTTTTAGACTGTGTAAAAGCGAAAACGTGTAATGAAAGTACCGTGTAAAATGAGAGATAGGTGTACTTCAAACTATTATAAATGCAGTTATTGTTGCATAACTGTATTTGTAATAGAATCACATTAGTTATACACAAAAAAAACTATATTTTTTAACTATTGACATCTACAAACCAAATATATTTTAGATATTCAAATTTACTTTATTGTAATGAATGTTTTTCTTTGTTTTTTTAATAACACAACAGTTTAATACAAAACAGATAAATAATTGTGTGTTTTGGTATGAGTTTAAGATTCCAATATCAATTTTGCGTTTCCAATATCAACTTTCAATAGAAAACATATAATAATAAATTAAGTAAAATGTATATACAAAACTACACTTGTTAAGTTTACTGTATATGACAACTTGGACAAGTAATTGAGGTTGCGTTGACAGCGATGATATTAGAACAGTTTAATTTGCTAGTTTTAGATATAAACTGTAATAAATACCTTAATTTTGTTTAAGTTTTACTAAGTACTTGTTACTTTAAAAGTTACTTGATACAAAGTTTTTTTTAAACAAAAATTCTTTAACTGTTATTATTTTAACAAATATTTATATTTATATTAATATTTGATTGATAAATATTTTGAACATTAATAAAAAGTTAATTACCTAATTTTCGGACTATAAGACGCACCTTTTTACATAGAAAAAATGGACTTAAATAAATAAATTTAAATAAATCGTCTCTAAATTTGAAAATAAAACCAAAAAATTTCATATAAAGTATAAAGTAAATGTTATCAATTATGCAAAACAATATGGAAACAGAGCAGCAGAAAGACATTTTGGTCCACCATCAACAGAGAATGGAGGAAACAAGATGAACAATTAAAACTGATAAGTAAAAACAAGAAAACATTCAGTTCGCACTTAGAAAAATGGACTCAAATTTTGTCGTATTGTCCGTACGTCTTATAGTCCGAAAAATAGGTAATTGCTTAAGGTAAAATATAAATTGTAGTTCTTGTAAATCTTAATCAAAGCAGCGTTAATTAAGAAAGCACTACCTCAATTAACGCTGATTTGATATAACGAAGTTTACTCGAAGCTTAAAGAACTCTCAATTTATATATGAGAAAATTGTTTCGTTTAACGCTGTTTCGTTTGTTGTTTTGGAACGTATCCAAAGTGCTAAATGAGATCTATGTATAAATAAACAAATATCAAAATAACGTTTTGTATAGTCAATTTTAAAATTATTAATATTTCTCAAAATATTAAGAATTTCCTTGAGTTACAAATAAATATTTCAGATTAAAATCACAGTTAAACTTGTTGAAAGTATAAATTAATCAAAATTGGTTAACTTTTCTGGAGTATATATTTAGATAACATGTCTATATGTTATTTTAGTTGAAGTTGTTAAAGATGTGTTTAAAACATGTATAGATAATTGCTTCTTTAAATAATAGTGAAAATATACCACACAATCTAAGTTGATAAAAGAAGTTTTTTTGTATATATTACCCGTAAACATAGGTTTGCGTTTAAATAATCGCGTGTAAACAGAGGAAAGCAATTACGCAAAGTTTCGTTACGTCGTCGTGAATCGGAATACAAGATTAGATGCGAGCAAAGAGAATTAAGAGCTAAGCTGTAAACTAGCCGAAAGCTTAATAAAGTCTTGTGTCTGGCGATAGGAAGTAGATAAGTGAACGCGAAGATAGTGAAGGCTCCGTGGTGAGACAAATTAAACGATCCGCCTTCCACTCTTCTGACCAGAAAGGCTACAAAGACAAAAAAAGGACATCGAAAAAAAGAACAATCTGACAACAACAAGAAGAAAGAAAAAATAGAAGAAACAATTAAGAGCCATGAGATTTTTAGTGTGTCCGACCCCAGACGGAGCCGGACTCCTTTATCAGTCGCCATCGGAAGGACAAGTCAGACCACAAGGAGGACTAACTGCGAAAACGGCCATCAACACTTGATGTATGCGTCTGAGGTTTTCGGCTACCAAAAAAGCATTTGTTTTTCTGTGGGCTGTTAAGAATTTTAATTTGTCAATATAATAGTCTGATTCCCATTCCCATCTTTCTCTTTCTTCATTCGAAAAAAACATCAAATAAAGAAGGATAGAAACGTTCACCCACGGACGCCAAGATCGTGCCGATAATAATTTTAAGCTCAATTGTGCTTCGTTTCCAGTAGATTAGGGAAACACGATCGGATTCTATTCAGTGGGAAACATAATCTGCCTCGAATTACAGAATTTACTTACGTTTTTTTAGATATGTGGAAGAATAAAGCGGAAAGATTAAGAAGGTTTTTTTTTATTCATGCAAACTTAGATAATCTGCAAATAGAAATAAGATCTTGTTTATTTTTTTAATCTTTATTTTGATTTTATTACTGATTTCTGCTGTAACAGGAAATTAGATCATGTTTTTTTCTATATTCATTCTTATTTTATTCCCAATTTTTAGAATTTAAAAGCGATTTTTTTTTATAGAAATAAGAGCAGATGCACGTTTTTTTTTTCTATTGAGGATTTTGGGCTTTAAATAGTGAAAGTTATTTACTAAATCTTTGTACTGTATTACCTAGCATAGTACGGATTCATTTCAAAGCAAGGAAAATTTTAAATTAATTCTAAAAGAAACCAATTATTGTATATCTCTTTTTGTGCGGTTTATAGAAATTTTATTATGTTCCTCATTTAGTCCGGTTCCAAACAATTAGGGATAATAATGAAACTGATTATCCGTACTATGCGAGGTATTGATATATTTGCGTATTATGACGAATAAAGATTTTGATATTATAATAAAATGTAACGTTTATACAAATATTTTCATATTATGAAGTATTTTCTCTGTTATTAAATATACATTGCTAAAACTGATATTTTACTGATTTATATTATAACTACAAATAAGATCATTTTATTTTTTTAATTTCTTATTCTTACTTAATTCTTGATTATTGCAAATTGGAAATCAAAGTAGATACAAGATTTTTCGTGAAAATTTTAAAGTCCTAGTGATATTTATATAAATATATGTATTTTGACTATCAGATAATCAGATTTAAAGAGTTAATTATAATAATACTACAATAACTACAGAGTTAACAATTAGCTAAAATTAAATAAATAATGCGGATTTAAACAATTTATCCTAATAATCCATTACTTAAGTAACAAAATAAGTATAATCTAATTTATGTTGTAACTGAAAAGAAGTTCTTGCTTTTTTTTTTGTATTCTTCATGAATAAAATATGTCTGATTTTTAGAATTTTAGAACGTTTATTGAAAATCAAAACAGATGTACGTATTTTTTTTTTTGTAATAACAACAAGGAAGCCTGGCTTTAAATAGTTTGATGCTTTTGTGACTGTTTCTAAGGTGAGGGGTTGCAATTTGTGGCAAACAGTACGCCCTAACTTCTGGCATGTCGCCTATTATTTAAAGCCAAATACGACAGACGGTCATTAAAAGCCAAAAGTAGACCGCCTGCTCCTATTCTTCAGGTGAACAGAGAAGAATCAAAGATAAAAGAGATGAAATTTGTAGCATTTTTGGAAATAAAGGCGCAGCACGTGTAGCCAGGAATTGGGAATAATGCATTTAGCTTTAAGGTCGTAGCTTTTGTAACGAAAGTCAATAGACGTGTTAACTAGTTGGAACTACTGATTGGGAATGTTGAAATGAAGAAAAAGAACAAAGATAATTCCGAACGCCGCTCCAGTAATTATAACATTAGTTTCGTTAATAATTCTAAACGTGGATACTCAAAGGTAGTCTTTAATTATTGAAATGTTTGTTTACGAGGCTTCTATATAATTGCTCGAGAGGAATCAGAGAAACAAATAAATCTCCGGTTTTAAGCTAAGACCCTATTTAGAGTCACGTTCTTTTTTCGCCTGCTCCCCTTTTTTTTTCCTTGAGCGAGATTCTGGCCCATAGGAAATAAAAGTGTTAACTTAAATATAGCGTGAAAATCTATTATATCTATGTGGATCGTGGATGGAAAGTGTCTTATGTTTAGGTGTGTTTAGGTCGAGTTTCGGACTCTAAGGTTCTCTGCCTCTTGGCCCCGAAGTGTATGAAGATGTTAAGTAGACCATTTGTCATGTCAGACGGAACGATGGGTGGTGGTAGGGCAACAGGAAACTTCTAAAATGCGGACTATTATTATATCGTTTTTCGTGAAAAACGCATTTAACGCCCTGACAAAAGAGGATGAGCTATTCCATCCAACATTGGAAATTGTCCATGTTAATCACCGGTTCTAATGCTTAACAGATACAAGCTTAGTCGACGCTCATTAAAGGATATTAGGCGAGGACGATGATTGCGAGTGAGTATTATTTTGGATGTGCTTACGTATTCCCAAGGCTACGATTTTTATCGTCGTTTGTCCATTATGCAGTAGGTGTACATTTCAACGGGGAATGATGTTCACAGGAGATTAGAAGATTTTCTTTGATGGATCTTCAAAGAGAGGATATTAGTCTCGTAAGTAGTACATAATGCACTATCCTGTTACGAGGACACTGGAGGAGATGGAGGGTACGAAAAGAAATGAAAACATCCCACGCATGTAATGATAGTACGCAAAGAAATATTCCACAACAGGTAGATCGAATTATCGAAGAAAATCGAGCGCATCTTTCGAGAAGATCTACTTTGCGTTTCTATACATAATCACCTGCACATCCTGCATATATTGTACTATATTTCAAATATTCTCCATTTATTAATTTAACTACACAAATATAATAAAAGTTAATAAATTCACAAATTTTCATTTCATTTCAAATTTTTATTATATTTTTTATAAACAATCAAACAAAAAAAACCATTCCTTTTACACGGCACTTGTGTTACACGTTTTTGCTTTTGCACGGTTTAAATTAAAAAATATATGTTGAAAATGTTTGCATACTTTTTAATTTACACGGTTTTACATGCAAAAAGTAACAATTTCTATTTACACGTATTTCCGAAGAAACTATTACAATAATAGTAAAATATTTCAGAAAATCTATGGTCTATCATTTTCTTGATTTATTATTGTTATAAATGAAAATGTTCATTTTTTTTTAAGATTATTATTATTATTACAGAAATTTTAATTTTTCATGTATTTTTTTTCCTATTTCAAACTTTTATGTTTGTAATTATTATTGAAATTTAATATTTGTAGTAACAAATATGATTATTATATAATGAAATATGAATTATTCAATAATTTAAGCAAGAAACATAAAATTCTTCGTATTTTCAATATGCATTTTTTTGTACATTTAAATTTTAATTATTTTCATCAAAATACATTGATTTTAGTTAATACAATTTGTTTAATGATTTTCAATTAAATATTATTGATTTATAGAATATTTGTTGTGATAAACAAATAATTCTCATTATAAATTTACTGCATATTCTCTTTAAAATAGATAAAATAATGAGTTTAATTGAAACAATTTTATAAATCTAAATTAATCAACGTTATAATCAGCTGTCAATAAATACATTCATTATAATTATACTAAAAGCTCAATACAAATTGTATTTATTTGAATTCAGCTTTCACATATTCCACCCGTATTATTATGCATTTGTTAAAATTTCTTTTACAAATCAATCAACGATTATTTTTATGAGACATCGATTCAATTAATTTAACTTGACAGAAAATTGACAGAATTAACTATTAACTTAGTGGTCATTCAAAAGGGATCAAAAGGGTTCACTTTATAAAATAATTTGTTTGAATAGTTCGTGAACAGAGTAGATTTGGAATGTATACTTGGGTCAGTAAGAAGACACAAAGGGTTTGAGAAATTAGGGTTACAAGTTTAGAAGGACTAAATTAAAGAATGTACTTACATTATTTATTTATAAAATACAAGAATTGATATACTTTTTTTTGGTTTAAAAAAATCTTCTTTTAGCCCTAATTTTGTTTTGTTTAAATAAATTAATTAATATGTAGGATAATTAATTAAATTAAAAAGTTGCAAGCATTAATTAGTAATTATATAAGTTTACAATGAAAGGGAAAGTATGTAGAATAAATAAATTTAATAAACAATAGTTAATATAATTATGACATTAATTTAGATCAAATCTAGTAATTATTATAAATTAAAAAAAAAACAAATGTTTTGCTTTAGAATCATATTGTTTTTGAGTTTAGTTTTATTTATGTAATAAATAATACATACATTTAGTTATAGCAAAAGAAAGTATAATACTAATTATATTAAATAATATTAATTGCAACAATACAAAAAAAAAATCATAATTTAACATTTCCATACAATAATAATGAAACAAAAAGTTAACAGCTACAAAGGGCTATTGACCATAGGTTTTTATGCACTAATTTTATTAAAATGTTATGTTTTCAATAGGATTTTGTAAGTTTTACAATGTAATAAATTAAGTGTATACTAAAATGGGCTACACATAGGTTTGTACTAGAAAAGGGTTGCAACCCTTTTCAACACATTGTAACACTTGCACAAATTGAAATGTATACATGTTTAGTCTATAGTTGTATAAAAACAATATGATTTATATTAATTCCTTAGTTTTTTTCTCCATTTTCCAATTTTATTATTTAAAAATAAATATAATAAATTCAGACTTAATTTTATTTTTTACTTAATAATCATATTTATTTCATTTTTTATACAGCATATAAATTGTATAATACGTACATAAAGTTTCATAATCATTAGGTTATTAATTAACAAATATTGACTGTTAATTTAGTTATAAGACAGATTATACAAATCTGGATTTTAACGTTTTCTTATTTTTTTCTCGATTATTTTGTTAATGTCAGTTTTTGAAAGCTTTTTTCGGTTAGGTCAAAAGTAAGTGGGACAGAAGAAAACATTGGATAATTTTCGATAATGCCCTTTTGTCACGTGCGTTCCAAGTGCGTCCATTCATGCGTAAAAGTGCCAGTTTTTGATATCGCATGAATATGATACACCCTAATCACTAAAAGCGTGCAGCCACTGACCAAAAGCCATGATCAAAAACGAGGAAGCCGCCTTTCGTCCGCACCAACAAAAGCGGAAAAACGTCAAGAAATCGCTCCGCGCTAATAATTCCATATTCCCCAAAATCCATTCAACAATAAAATAATATTCATTTTACTTTTTTTGGGGTCAGGATTACGAATATTCAGATCAGGTATAAAAGCTGTCAATAACATATCCAAACGGATTTTCGCATCCATAAGAATAAACGAACTCTATTTTAATTAGTTTCTGCATTCTCTCATGAATATAATAAATAGATAAATAAAGACACGTTTCTCTTTTCCTAAATTTTATCTCCCTTTGGCGGCTCCAGATCTCCGAGAGGATAACATGATCACCATCATCATCATCATCATTTCCAGTTTATCTTCCCGGGGACATCTACGTGCATTGTGTAATCACATTGTCGTAAGGGGATTAATAAAAGCGATCGGCTTTTTTATGGTGAAAACATGGGGACGCCAACAAAAAAAAGGAGGACGACGGTAAAAAAAAATGTTTGGAGGAGAAAGAGTCTCGTCTCTCTTTCACAATCCGATGAGGGTTATTATTTCGCTCAAATTCGCATGTGATTTTCCTCCATTCACATCCGACTAGGTAATCCCAGGTAA
Source organism: Nicrophorus vespilloides (assembly GCF_001412225.1). Classification (NCBI taxonomy): domain Eukaryota; kingdom Metazoa; phylum Arthropoda; class Insecta; order Coleoptera; family Silphidae; genus Nicrophorus; species Nicrophorus vespilloides. The sequence continues at coordinate 54,910 of NW_017096951.1, forward strand.
AAATAAACAACACGTGAAAGGCACAGAACGCACGCTCTTAGTGTTTACGTAACTGATTTTCGTTTTGTGCTCGCAACGGCGGTGATCGCTTATCTCCGGTGTATTTTGCATAATGTGTGTGTGTGCTCTCTACATCTTCCGACTGAGATATGGCCTTTAATATATGCGGTTTTTCTTTTGATGTTAATTTTGATACTTTGCACAAAGATACATACACTCAAAGGACTATTTTAAACGAAAATACTTTTGATATAGATCAAAATTCCATTATTACATTTATTATAATCCTTATGTAATCTACAATCATATACAAAGTACTTACCAATTCTTATATGGACTCTTCTTTCCAGTTTGATTTGAATAAAAAAATATTTCTTATTATCAATAATTCATTTTTGAGATATATATTTTTAAAATTGGTTATAATTCAATAGTACTATTAGCAAACAATGTCTAAACTAATTACTTGTCAAGTAAAACGTCAAGTATATTTACTTGTCGAAATATTTGCATTTTCTCCCAAATACGTATTTAATTTACGCAAGTACCAAAAATATACATATTTTTAGATATATACAAGTTACTTGTACAACTACGTTATTTGTACACTTTGTGTTATAAAAATAATAATTAATGCAATTGGACTATTAAATAAAATAGATGAGACACTAAAATGTTATAAATTATTTGTTATCTAATCTTCTAGACTCGAGACGGAATTTTCTACACATCTTTTTTATTGTTTTTACTACGTTTCATTCATAGTTTTCTTCATGATGCATATTTCTTTTCAATGTCTGCGTTTTTTGTCGCATTCCTTTGCGCTCTTCGAATATAGTATTTTTTTATCAAATTTATTTTATATTCTATATTTCAAATTTATCTACACGTTGGTTGCATATCATACATTATTTTAAATGAATGTAATCAAAATTAATGAATTGAATAGATTGATTTTATGAATACAGTAAAGCCTCCAATTTCGAACATAATTTGTTATTAAAGGCTGTTCAAAAACCGAACCCAATAATGAATCTAAATTTGATTTCAGACACACTTTAAAAAAAATTCCAAATTTTAAAATAGATAATTAATTTTTTTTATTTTCAATAATATTTTCTAGACAAATATATTATTATAATATTATATTCACAATTAAAAAACTTATATAATAATAGTAAAGAATTTCTAAACTAATTGCTTGTCAAGTAACCTGTCAAGTATATTTACTTGTTGAAATATTCGCTTATTATCGATATAAATCCTTATATAAATACGCATTTAAATTATGCAAGTACAAAAAAAACTCACACACTAAGTGTTACTTGTACAACTACGTTACAATACAAGTAACAGTACAAGTTATATAAGTATACCAGGCAACTTCGACAAATATTTGCCCATTTTCACGTTTCATTAATTAAAAGAAACAATTCTTAAAAGAAAAACAAAATTATTTTAGATTTCATTTTTATAAATTACCTCACTTAATAGGGCTTCGATCTGTACGAATTTACAACCAAAATTCTAATTAAATACATTAAAAAAATTATTCAGTATATACAATCATATCTCTTTTTGTGTTGTTTATTTTAATGCATTTTTAAAGTGCGGGATATTGGTTACCCACATTATGAGAGGTACTAATGTATTTACATTGTTTATAATAACAATTTAAGAAAGTCATAACAATTAATTTATATTTCAACAATATCTAATAAAAAGTAGCCAAAATTTATATAAAATCAATTGAATTTTAATACTAGAAATCCCACGCCTATTTTTGATGTTAAAAATCATAGTTTTTATATATTTTCACTGAATAGCACTAATGCAGAAAAAAAATCTCACATAAGAGTGTTTTTATTATTTAAGGAAATAAAGTTGGTTGACAAGAAACGATACATTCAATAGAAATAAATCATCTATTTAATACTTGAGGCGTGGGATCCTTTATAAATGTCACATTCGCTATAAAAAATGTAAAATCCAACAATACTACAATTTATTTCCCTTTTTTTGGGAGAAAAGAAGGAGTCCATTATAAAAGCGTTCTTACATGATATTTTTTATAGACGTGTTGCCAAAATAATCGTAAGCCTTATGTTTGTATGTTTTTTTTACAGGTGATGCCCAGTTCATTGAGGTATTTGGCGACCCACAAGAAATAATGAATGAAAGGAGCGGATGGTTTTAATGAAGAATAAAAGCAACAGCAAAAGCACCCCTTTCAGGGCCAATGAATGGATGTGCAGAGAGAGAGATGAAAAAAACGAGGCCCCCATTCAACAAACAGTTTCTGATTCTAATCTGACAGTTATATTTTATATCAGGTTACTGACTGGCAAATCCCTCCGTTCCTTTTTTTGTGTGTGTTATATCCTCACGGATTCAAAAGATATCCCTTTCGTCGGTTTGTTTCTGCTTGAGGTTAATAAAGATTTATTGGAAGGGAAAGGCTTGAGGCCACTGGATTAATTATTGTTTCTTAAGCAAATATTGCAGGCTTCGGTTTAGGTTCCTTGAGTCCTTCAAGTGGCAGCTGCTTTTGTGACATTTGTATCATTTAGATATCAAGGGTGGCTGCAGCGAAATATCACAAAAAAAAAGAAACTTTTGTTTATCCTGCGTCTCTTTTCCTCTCATTTTATTTGGCTGCGATCTGCGTTTGCTGTATACTTTTGGGGGCGCTTTGAATTGGATCGCGTTGACACCATAATAAGACCGGAAGCCAGGGGTGGTATTGTACCATCTCGACATCTGAATGCGACCAATGTCGTCGAGATTGGTAGCACTTTTCCGTAAACAGTTTCCTACTCTTCCTATTCAACGATCACCAAAAGAAAGTTTTGATCTCAAAGAAGAAGAAAAGGAAGATGAAAATTTGGGAGCATTCTGTGCGGAAATTAATTTATTTCGCAATATGTCAACGCCGCTGTATTATTAGAATTAGTGCCCCCTTCTGGCCCATTGATTCTATTCTCATCGAGGGTCCAAAACTTACATAATATATTTACGTTCTTGTATTATTAGGGTACACACACACACTGGGAAGGGTTTGAGCATTGTGCGCCGCTTGCAAAGGGGTTGCCAAACCCGGAGAGAACGCGCACACAAGGGGTTGGATTTCTGGGCTTGTTTCGGTTTACCTCCGTGGTAAAAACTAGTTCCTTACCATTATTCCTCCAATTGGCTCCACAACATCTTATGTAACTCACGTTTATTTAAATCATTCTCACGTACATTAAAAACCATGAAATATATTATGCAAACAACCATTAAACATTCAAGTTTAGTATGAAATAATTATGTTCATGTCATATATTCTTACATATTAATATAAAACTTACATATTATCTAAAATATATTCGTTTATTAGAAAGTAGAAAAATTTACTATCTTTTTTTAGAACCACTAATTTTCAATCCAATTTATCGAAAATGTATACAAAATGAATAAGAAAATCAATAAAAAGAAATAGTACATTTAGAAAGTTAAGCAATTTGGGGAATCTTGTAAAATGCAGATGAATTGATCAGATTTAAAAATCTAAATACAAATGAATATATTAATAGAACTACTATTTTACGTATTGAATATTAATTGTCAATCATTAACTAATAATTCTGTGCTAATGAAGTCTACATTATTAATCATTTGTTATAGTTTATAATGTATTTGAATATAGACTTTTAGAGTTAGTTAATCCAAATAAACCTTTGCAGCAGTTGACTTTATTGTTTTATTATTATATGGAAATGTTATTTTTTTGGTTAAATAAAATAGAAGAAATTAATTGAAATAATCATTAAAGTTGATAATTTCTTGAATATCTTCAAATGTTTTAATAAAGAAACTTTTTATCGAAGAATATCACAAGAATCTTGTTGATGTTCTGAATCAAAGTTAAATATTTAGTTAATATTTAATTAATCATTAAGAAAACTAAATTGTTTTGTATAAATTTGAAAAATATCTAAACTATTTTACTACCATCTCATAGTCAATTATTAGACTAAGAACTGTCCAACTTCTTCATCCTTCGCTCAACTGTTACAATCAAATAACTTTTTTTTAACTTTAACGGTTTGTAACTTTACTATATTATATAAGTTTCAAAAATAATACGGTAGATGGTTTAAGTTGCATAAGTTTTGGTGTATGAGTATATTGGGTTGCCTATGCAGTTGTTACATAAGTTCACCTATGGGACAGGAACTCAAACATAATTGGGTATTTGTATTTAACTTTTGATGCGTTTCAGTAATCGACAAGAAGAAATCTATACTTGAGTATTATAGACCAATGGTCTATATAAAACCAATTATATAAATGGGATTTACTATATAGTAATGCTATAATTATAAAAATAATTAATAGATAAGTAAATTAAATATAGTTACGAGAAGACAGGAAAAAATCATGTCGATTGAAATAGAAAAATATTTAAAAACTGGAATTCACCAAAAATTTATACTTTAGTACTTTATATTTTACTTGAACTAGAAAACAATATCAAAAAGTGACAAATACTGAGATACAAATATATATACTTGTCTCATGGACAAATACTAATATTTTATATAATTAAGTATTTAATAAAATTCACACTTATCTTCATAAACCTAAAATCTATGAAATGTCATCAATTTAACTAAAATAATTGAAATTTGTTATAGTGTGTAAAAAAATATTTATTTTTAACTATATTGTAATATGAATATGTTCACAGTTTTATGAAAAAATCTGACAAACCTACTTTTGAATTATATAAAATGTAGATATTTCACAAATAGATGGAATAATAGAAGTTTTGTAATGTTCTGAAGTTCAGAGACATCTATTGAAATGTCATAATACTATCACTTAAACAGATACCTGTATAACAAATATACTGTAAACGTATATGAAATCATTCTTGTTTCAATTAGTACTTTCAATAGAAAACTAATTCATAACATCTTCAAACTTAAATAACGTGCAACTGGTAAAATCAAATGAAATGTAAGTAAATGAAGATGAACCTTTGAGTTTGGGTATATAGAGATACAGAGATACAGATATAACACCTCGAAGGAAAGGAGGAAGAAAACCATGAATTAGTAAAATGGTAAAACAAATACTAAAATTTTAAAACATTTCTTCACGTTTATTCAATATATTTTGGAATATTGAAGTAAATATTTACTAAATACATAAATAAAAACAATTTAAATATATTGCAACCATTATACATTGCATAAATGTTAAAAGACAATAAAAAATGAACGATTTAAGATAAATTTAATAAAAAATATAACTTTTTATTAATGGTCTTTCCATTTATTAATATATTAATAATTAATTGCAAAATAAGTTGCATGGAGATAAGTACTTGGTAAATTCAATGGGAAGCGATATAAGAAAACAAAAATTAGTAATGGATATTATGATGCAAATTGGTGTATTTTAGTGAATGAAACAATGGATGATTTATTTATAGCCAAGCTTCCTTAATTAAGCATCGATGAGTAACCATGTAATTACTTTGAATTATTGCATTGACAATCATCAGTTTTTATTAAACTCTTATGGTTTAAATAATATAAAAATTTGGAAATTGAAAATCTGGAAATTCATGGAAATAATATTTTTTTAATTTAAGATTTTAAAGTGTTGAATATTTGTCAATAATAATTAGTTCAACATTAAAAATACTTGTTTTAGAAATTTTGATAAGTCAATAAATCTTCATTTGCTTTGTAATTAGTTTAAAATGATTGTTAGAAATGAGTGTTGTGGAAAAGTTTGATGCAAATGATGAGCGATCCGTTGGAGTAAAGCGCTTATAAAACAAGGGGATTTGTCCTGGTGTAGAGCGGAACGGGCACGAAGGAAGGTGGGGAAAGGTAATAATTTGCTGTGACAACGGAGGAACTTTGGTAAAAGTTTGGTCAATAATAAAGCAGACGGCATGGACAGTATGGCGGCGTTTTTGCCGTCCGAAAGTAGCTTGATGTTGACGATAAGTCCTGCAAAGTTTGCGCAACAGCCGAAAGTCCGTATTTCCCATTTCCAATTTTTATCACATACAAAACACACACACAACAACACGTGAGCATATACATATACATATTTTTTTATCAATGCAGCAGTAGAAGTAAATATCCGTCCCGGTTATCGGCCCCAAAGAAAGGTTTCCTTCCTAAAATCCACGATAACGGCAACCTCCAGTCGATTCAAATCCTGACGCAACTTTCAATTTTGTTTTTCAAAAAAAAGTATAACAATAAATATCAATTATTTACAACTTTTTGTCGTCTTTTGTTTAGGTTTTAGGCGGGTTGCGAGGAGGGTGCGAGCGTGTGCAACTAATGCCCGAATCTGACGTTAGGTGAAAAAAAAAACAAACAACATAGCGAATTGACAAACATGTTTCCGTATGTTGTATCGGAAAGGGCTGCCAATAATGGACCAACGAGGTATCCGGAAAACGAGGGAGCGCCACTCTCGAAATCAAGGGAAAGCATGCCTCCCGCATGGTTGAGGACGGTCGCCCCAGAAACGGAGTCCAAAAGTGAGTAGCCGCAAATCAAATTATATCAGATCTGTCAGAGCCAAAAAAAAATTTCGGTTTAGTTTAATTTTTTTGTCTGCCTGTTCCAACAAATTCCCAAACAAAAAAATATGAATTTGGTTTCAGATAGTCGGTACTCTTATTCGCCAAGGAGCAACCAGTCGCCGAGCAGGTCTCCATCGAAGTTAAGGAAACCCACGAACTATAGGAAAGATGAGAAATCGAAGCCTTTGAAGGAGATAGCCTTGATCGCTAAGAATCGCGACGAAAGAAGGGCGCGTCAGGCCGACGAGAAGGCTGTAAAGGATGCTATACTTTCAGCGGAGCAAGGGAATCCTTACTGGGAATTCCTAAATATGATCAACGAGTACAGGCACAACATCGAGTTCCAGCCTCTGAGGGAATCCGATATCGTCGTTGATAACCAAATCACAGTGTGCGTGAGAAAGCGGCCGCTGAACGATAAAGAGTACGGCAAGAAAGAAGTGGATGTGATTACGGTGCCGACAAAGGACATCCTGATCGTACACGAACCCAAGCACAAAGTGGACTTGACGAAATACTTAGATAACCAGCACTTCCGATTTGACTACGTTTTCGATGAGACTTGCAACAACGAATTGGTGTACAACTTCACGGCGAAACCATTGGTCAAAACCATCTTTGAAGGTGGCATGGCCACCTGCTTTGCTTATGGTCAAACTGGTTCCGGAAAAACCCACACCATGGGAGGAGAATTCAAAGGAAAACATCAGAATTTCAATAATGGTATCTACGCTTACGTTGCTCACGACGTCTTTCGCTATTTGCAACACTCCAAGTATAAGGACCAAAATTTCTGCGTTTCCGCCAGCTTCTTTGAGATCTACGGTAAATTAGTATTCGACCTATTGGCTAAAAAAGAACGTCTCAAAGTACTAGAAGATGGTAAACAAGTGGTCCAAGTGGTTGGATTAACCGAAAAGGTGGTTGAAAGAGTTGAAGATGTCCTGGAGCTAATTCAACGCGGATCACACGAAAGGACCTCTGGACAAACCTCGGCTAACTCTAATTCTTCGCGAAGCCATGCTGTTTTCCAAATTATCATCAGGAAATTCGGTAGGAACGTTAAAAATGTTGTTGGTAAATTCTCGTTGATTGATCTGGCTGGGAACGAACGTGGAGCTGATACTTTCAAATCGAACAGACAGACCAGGATTGAAGGCGGCGATATAAACAAATCCTTATTGGCTTTGAAGGAATGCATTAGGGCTTTAGGTAAAAAGGGCACGCATTGTCCTTTCAGAGGAAGCAAATTAACTCAGGTGTTGAGGGACTCCTTTATCGGAGAAAAATCAAGGACTTGCATGATCGCTTTGATCTCTCCAGGCGTTGCTTCTTGTGAACACTCTTTAAACACTCTACGTTACGCTGACAGAGTCAAAGAGTTGGTTGCCAACGACGTCGAATCCAGTAGAAACTGCACTCCAAGAACTGATGTAGGACCAATGGAAGATCTCTTTTCTACTGAATTAATCGATGGAAGCAACGCCTTCAATGAAGACGTCGACGTAAGCTCAGCCGAATGGGATGTGCTGGAAAACAAGGACGCCTCTTTAGAAATGATAGAAGGATTCCATAGTCAAGCCATCAAGTGGAGAGAGGTCACCAAAACTGGTGTCTACGATAAGCTAGAGTTCTCAAGGCACTGGCGCAACATGTGCACAGAGTTAGCTGACTTCATGAAGGGTTCCGTCGCCAAGGCCAATAAATTTAATTTGTTGCTCGAGAAGAAGTGATTTATAACTTTTAAATGTAATTTTATACTCTCTTTGTAATTTTTATCTTGCTGTTTTACAAATAAAAACTGAATGTACACGACGCGCGATTGGATTTCATTGTCGAGCCGTTTTGTGATAACCGCAAAGTCTTAAAATTCATCCTTCTTTCATTTATTATTACCGCCTCTTTCAATCCGTTGTGGCGGTGACTTTTTTTCTCTCTCTTCATTCTTAAATGACCATTGTTGTGGCCGGGCTGGATATTAATATGAGTAATTTTTCAGTCACCTTTCTGCGGTCTCCGCAAATCTTCATTAACCCTGCTTATACAGTTATGTCTTCACACACTTTCTTTCCGACTCTAAACAAAGTATTCTCTTTACCTACAACATCGTCTTCTAATTTCTGGAAACCCAATACTACACAAAAATTTACATATTTTTTTCCTATCCATTCTTACATAATAAATAACAAAGACATTATGTGTATATAAAAAAAATCAGGTTGAAAGTGATTGTCCATTTACATAAAAATATTCAAAAAACTACATCATAAAGTATAAAAAAATTAATAAATCACAAAAAATAAGCAACATTTGTAACGGACTAAAACAAAAATCAAACCAATTATAACAAAAACCTTCTAATCAATACAAATTCATATTTGGTATGAATTACAAATTTTTCAATACTGAATAATTCTGAAAAGGTGGATTTGAAGACTATGTGGAAAGTACGCAACACAACGTAACGTATTTACATATTCCGATAGTCTGAATGACATTAGTAAGATTTCTTTCTTTCTTTTTTTTACGTAAGGAAATGATTTTGCCTTGAGGAATGAGGAGAAACCCAAACCCATGTAAGCAAATTTATTTTTAATATCAATTTCGAATTATAAATTCTACTGTTTTTTTTTCTCTAGTTTTTTTTCTCTTTATCCTTCTGAAATGTATTTTACCACTGTGCAATTATTATAACGTAATAATAATTATATGAACATATTTGCAGGGTTTTTTCTTTTCCTGACCAACTTCTAGCTCTGACGTTTTCTAATAACTGAAGGAAAATAACTTGATTTATGAAAACAATAATTATAGATTTCTATAATTGTTTCTATCAACAGATTATTTATTATCCGCAGTCAAGATTTGTATTTTTTTTGCATTAAAAATTAAATTATTTATAAAAATTAATATAGAAAAAAATTCTTACAAAATTTTATAATAAAATAATGGACTGAATGATTTCGATAAACATTAAAAACGAAGCACTTAAAAAATCCTTTTTGTATATTTTTTTATTAGCAATCTAAATTTCTAAGCAGTTAAAGTTTAGGTTGGTTTTTGTTTCATAATTTCTAAAGGAATGATAAAATGTGGTTTCAAAATTTTGTACCGCAAATGTGATAAAAATATTTGATTTAATATTATAATATAGAGATAACCATTTGAATACAAATAATATTTGTATTTTAAAGCCAAAATAGAGAAATTATTATTTTTTAAACTTGTAATTATTAATTGAAATTTGCCCCATCCTGGCAATAATCAAATAAGAAATTTAATATACAATGGAACTTCGCTTAACAAGCAAAATTAATTGTAAGAAAAATGACTCGCTTAACGAGCGACGTTTCACTTAACGATGAAAAGAGAAGTCCCGGATTGCACGTCTTCTACATCATTTTTATAACTTGTGTACACATATTGTATGTATTTTTGAATATGTTTCACTATACGAGTAAAAATCCGGAAATTTTGGAACGGATTAAACTCTTTAAGCGAGGTTTCAATCTGTAATGGAATATAGATTGAAATTATAATCCAATTTGTTAATGTGCTTGACTGTTCATTGCATTGTTTTTATTTTAAATTATATCCAATTAACAATAATTTAATTGGATTGATATTAACTATTTACATAAATATTGGGTCTGTTATAATTAAAGATATTTTTAATTTGAAGTATTTGTTTGTATGATAATTATATATTTATTTAATTATAATTAATTAAACATATTCAAAAAATAATCTATTTACAATTTAAATAAATATGTGCATATTTTTTCAATTACTTAACACACTTTAAATACAAAATGTATGAAACTAGGTCATAAATGTAAAAATTAATATAATTGTAATGTAGTGTAGTAAATTGTAGTGTTTCTGTCTGTAAATGTTATGATTTAATAAGAAATCACACATATTATTTATATGAGTAAAAGCATTTAAAACTCAAAGTTTTGTCATTTTTAATTATTATAATAATTATCATTTAATGAATATTATAAGTACTTATTATTAAGGTAGTATTTTATTCTTAAAAAAAATAACAAAAGTCTCGAAAGTCACTGGAATTTATGGACTTCAATAATTAAAAATTGTTTTATAATTAGTACTTACTTTCTTGCAAAAAATTAGAGAAATAAAATCAAATTTTAATAATTGAACTCAGTTTTATGTTGACTAGATTTATATGGTTGAGTCATGTTTGTAAATATGCATTGCAGATATATGTGTAGTTTTAGAAATGTACTAAAATTCTCTTAAATATGTGATGGTAGTAATGGTTATTATCCACTGGAAATAATTAATTTTATAGACTTGGATTAAATTTATGTTGAAATAAAAGTACACCTCTCCTATTTACACAGTAGATAGGTTCCTGATGTAAACGTGTAAATCGAAATTGTAACTTTTTAATTGTAAAACAGTGTACTTTTCAATTGAAAAGTATGCAACAAACACAATTTTCAACATATATTTTTTTGTTAACCGTGTTAAAACGAAAACATGCAAAGTTAGTATCGTGTAAAAGGAGGGTTAAGTTATTTTCAACATTTATTTTCTTTTAAACCGTGTAAAAGCGAAAAAGTGTAAAACGAGTGATAAAGTATAATATTTATATCTTTTTTTATAATTTAATATAATAATAAATGTCTCGTATATAATGTGCACTCTTATATTGTATAAAGTAAAGATTTGATTTATTTTTATAGTCGAATAATAAAAATATTTTTTTAATAATTAATCTTGAAATTTAGATATTTTATAGAATATAGGTAAAATAAAAAATTTTGATAAAAAAAATAGTTTGAGGTATCGTAGTAAAAGATATAATTTGCTATTAGAAGTATTGATATTATTGTTATGTAATTGTTTAAATGTAATATATTTGTTTGTAAGATTTGGTAGTTATAATTATTAAATAAGTGAGTAGTACGCGGGTGGGATGATTTGGAGACCGCAAAAGCGTCGTGGAGTTTTGGTGGTAAAAAAATATATATATATATAATAAAAATAAAACAGAGTGAAATAGTTGCGCGTATCTGTGGATATGCTCCACCTTCTAACGCCTTTTTCCGGTTCGATGTGGGCAAAGGAAACTGGAACGCAAACCGCGGACTGCATAGCGCACAGAATCGGGTCTCCTTCAACGGAGTCCTGCGAAGAGCTAAAAAACAATAATCCTCCTTATGGTCTGGTAGCATTATGGACGAGAGAGCGCAACGAGGAACCTGCCTACAAACAACGCGCGCCTGCGTTTTCTACCTGCGTCTCTCTTTGTTTCAAACACCACCGCATATGTTCCTCTCAACCTCGAGTAATGGGAAGGCTAACCACAATGCATTCAATGACTACACATTTTGGAGCTAGTTACAAACGAACCCGCGAACGGTAAACGTTGGATCCCACACATAAACAAAACGGAACAGACATTTGAAAAAAAAAACAACAAACATAAACAGTAACAGACAACGGCGATAGACGAAGTGGTCTATTAGTATTATATCGCTTTGGTTGGATGGGAAGTGCGGACGGTGAAAACCGGAAGTGGCATTTCTGGAGGGTCGCGTCGGTTTTTCGTGAAAAAGAGCGCGCGGCCACCTGTAGATTTTCAGCGTGCGGAAGAATCGCAGTTTATTTTTGGATTCTTCGTTTAATCTACTCTTGTTGGTATATATCTATAGATATATCTGTTGATAGATAGATACTTCATTATATTTTCTGCTGCTGCTGCGGAGTGACGTAAAAACCTGGCCGATTCCAGTTAAATCCGTGAATCATTCCATCAATGAAACACGCGCGCCGAGTTTCATATGGTTTTTCGTCTCGATCGCCGGAACCGACGGAAACGGTCGGGATTCTTGCCGCGGCACGCGACACTCTAATTTCCGGCTGAAGGATTCCCAGTGCGGAGAGGACAGCAGTAATAGTTGTTCGCGGAAGGAAAGAAGGCGCGAGGAACTTTGACGCGCCGTCAAGAGCTAAACCCGAATGCATCTACCAGTGTCCTTAAACAATCTGAGCAGCGGCAGCAGCAGCAGCGAGGACGCCTGGCCTAAGGTGGGCACTAGGATGTGCGAACCTTCGTCCGGTGGTTACGCGAGCAGCCAGGACCTTTGGTGGACGGAGCATCTGGTGCTGGAGGCGCAGCAGGAGCATCCGGATAAGCTCGTTCGGACTGGAAGTCCGTACTTTTTGTGCTCTGCCCTTCCGACACACTGGCGATCCAACAAGACTTTACCGGTGGCCTTTAAGGTCGTGGCGTTAGGTGACGTCGGGGACGGCACCGTCGTCACCGTCAAGGCCGGCAACGATGAGAATTATTGTGCGGAGCTGAGGAATTGCACGGCGGTCATGAAGAACCAGGTGGCCAAATTCAACGACCTCAGATTCGTCGGAAGAAGCGGCAGAGGTAACAACAAACAAACCAATACTACTAACAACAACAAAAATAGCACCTAACAACATTAACAACAACAATAACAAAAAGAACAACACGCACCATCCTAATTACTCAACCGACAAGCGCAACGCCCAAATCAAATCATCAACACTTTCTAACTCTCCCGTACACTGTTACTAATTCTAAGATCGGAGCGCGAATCGAACGCTTATTTATTTATTTTTTTATCCTCTTCCTCTCTCATAGACCCTTTCTACAAATCGAACAAATTAGAAACTCATTCATTTATAAAACATGATTGAGCTCAATTTTGTTTTCTATTAAAACTGTTTTTACCTGAAACTTAATTATTAATTTTTTTTTCAACACAAACCAAGTTTTACAAAGTATTTTTTTTATTATACCAACATAATTATAATAGAATAAATTACATATAAACATAATTAAATTAATTTATATCCATTTTACAATATATTTTTCTTATTCCAACTTATTTATATCAAAATCAATGAAATTTAAATTTTTTGTAAATTAATTTGAGGTTATCAATCAATAGAATTTATTCACTTTTTCTTCTCAACTCTAAACAAACTAATACAGATCGAACAAATTAGAAACTCAATTTTATTATTTATTAAAACTGTGTTTACCTAAAACTAAATTATTATTATTTTTTCAACACAAACCAATTTTACAAAGTATTTTTTATTATACCAATATAATTATAATACAATCAATTACATATAAACATAATTAAATTAATTTATATCAATTTTACAAAATATTTTTCTTATTTCAATTAATTTATATCAGAATCAATGAAATTGAAAATTTTTGTAATTAATTCAATATAATCTGTTCATTTTTTCTTCTCAACTTTAAACAAACTAATACAGATCGATTTTATTTTCTATTTTTACCTGAAACTTAATTATTAATTTCTTTTTCAACACAAATCAAGTATTTATACCGATTTTACAAAGTATTTTATTATTATACCAACAAAAAATTACAATACAATCAATTACATTTGAGTAAAACTAAATTTCATCCAATTAATTTATGATAAAATCAATAAAAATAATTTGTGATTATCAATAAATAAATTTTTCCACTCTAAACACTTTTAAAAACCGAACAAGTTATAAACTGGTTAATTTATAAAACATGATTTTATTTTTTATTAAAACTTAATTCTTAACTTAATTATTTTTTCTACAAAATCCAAGAAATCATAATAATTTAAAAAAAAAATTGTTATTCTTACCAAACTATTTAAAATCAGTTACATTTAAACATGCAGAAAATTAGCTTGCGATCAGGAATCAATAGAATTTATTCAATTTATATTTTTTCAAATCCTTTCTAGAAATCGAATCAACTCATTTATTTTCTATTTTTTTAATACTTAATTGTTTATTTTTTCTGCATAAACCAAACATTTACAAATAATTTTTATTATTGCTTTTTTTTACAATCATTTACTTTCAGTGAATTAAACTTAAGTTGAGAAACAATACTATTTACCTACATTATGTAATTAAAGTGTAGACTTTGTATCTATATTTATATTGAAGTATACAATTAATGTTGCTTTACTTTATATAATTAAAATGAAACTTGTTTCAAAGTTTTTGAAATTTATTTTCTCTACACAAAAATATTTGTATATTTCTTTCCAATAAATTACAAAATTTAAGTTTGTTAAATTGTTTAGTTAAATTGCATATTTTTCTTACATTATAGACTGAAAATACATCAATATTATATAATCAATAAATTTGACAATAAAGTATAATGGATGATTAAAAATACACACTAAAATAACAATAAATGTATGTACATATAAAAGTCTCAATCATTTTCTAATAACTTCAATTTTATTAATACAACTTTCATAATGCAAACTCTTTTTTAATTCATATTTCATTCATGAATTTATTAATATTTTTAATGGCTATATCAACTCTATACAACCTAATATAATAATTATAATAATGATTATTAGATGAATTATGTATGCATTGGCCATTAACCGTGATATTTCTGTCCGGTTTTCTCTCTGTACAAAATAAATGAGATCTGCTATGATTTATATAAACTGTTTCATATGAAATATCAATTTAATATTTATTAAATTGCATTAAATAATTAAAGTAGAAAAAGTGCTTACAAATATTTATGAAATTTTTGTTTTAAGAAATTGATTTATTTTTTTACCCTCAATATGTTTTATTTCCATTAACTTAAAATTGCTAAATTAACTGAAATTATTTCATTTTTTGAAGTAAATTTTAATAAATTCTTACGTAAACTTTCAGTAATTTCTTGCTATAATTATTTTGAAAAAACATATTGACAAAAGTTTCTAAGAATGAAAATAAAACTACGATATTGTTATTTATGTAATTGGAAAGTACATTCATCGACTGCCAATGATAATTCAATGATAAAAAATATAAATAAAACAGTTGAAATAAATTTTACTTTATGTTTTACGTTGCGAACGTTTGCCGTTATATAATTGTAAAAATGAAAATAAAAATAGAAAATAATTAATGTGCAAAAAACGAGAATCCAATTGTTACTAAACCGTTGTTTTTCTTAAAAAAACATTTTCATAATTTTCCAAAACTAAACATGTTTTAATAACAAATAAAACATGTCTTGTTTTCTTGTTGCAAATAATTAAGTAAGTTGGAATGAACGTTTACATATATCAAATAAATCGTTTAAAGAATATAAAATAAATTAGTTTCCACTGATTATTGGAATCAAGTTTTGTATACTATACATGGATAATTCATCGCTTGTGAAATCTCGTATTTGTTTTTTTCTTCCATTGTTTTGCAAATAACGTCTGCTTAAATCACGGTAATTTTTATTTGCTTAACATTTAGTAATCATTTGCAGTACTAAATTTAGATAATAATTGTAGTTAAAGATGATTTAATTATTACTTTTTAATTAACACATTTTTTTTATAAGCAACAATAACAAGAAAAAAAATGAAAAATTTTAATAATTATTTTCTTTTTGTTAATAAAATTCTATATTTGAAATACATCAATCAATTTCTTGCTTAGTGCTGCTTCGATTAGTGCGGATTCACTAGATTTCATTTGAAAATTTCAAAACAAACAAAATTTTATTTGAACAAAATTAATATACAGCAAATTATTTGTTCGGGTTAAGTATGTATGTATTTAGTTTCAAACAGTGCGTAATTTTCGCAATTAATTTACTATAAAATTTCGCAACTCAAGATATTTTTCTTATACATAAATTGTATATTTCATAACATTTTCTTGAGTCTTATAGTAGGTGTATTATTGGATTTTTACTTCTGTTGTAATTCTTACTTGATTGTAGTAAAATTTCTAAATATTAAGATGTTCCAAGTACAACAATACCTCGCATAGTAAATCAGGCTTAAATCAGTGCTTATTCGCTATAGTACGGTTTGGAAATTTCAACATTTGTGCTGTTTATTTTCATGTCTTATGATTGTAAAGTCTTCGATTAGTCCGGTTTCAAGTAGTGCGGAGGTTTTTCTGTATTTGTTTTCGTGATTATCGAAGTTATTGATGTAATCAAATAATTGTAATTAAAATGAGAACTGCACGTTATAAGTTGCGTTTTATTTTTCATTGCTAAGTACAAATCAATTATTGTGAAAGGTTCAAGATTTAACATAAAATGTTGATCTTGAATTTCATATGGAAATCGTCCTGAGAACGTCAATTAGTGGAAACAGTAACTAATTAACGAACAACACCTGGAGTGTATTGTTTTCGCGAGTGTAGAACAAGAAGAATGGAAAAAAAAGAGAGAGAGAAGAGAAGTTTATTGGACAATTAGCCATTAAGCGTATCGCATTAAAAATAGAAATGATGAGAGGAGCGAAAATCAATTATCCTCTTTCCACGTCGCTTTTCCTTCCGACGGTCGAACACAAAAAAAATTGTAAAAAAAAAATGTGAGGGAAATTGCATTCGCGTAAATAATGTATATGAATGGCAACATTTTTCTTTTGCATGTAATTTTCCATTTCCTTTTTACATCTAAATTCTTAATTTAATTCTAATTTATCCAACGATAATAGAGTTTAATATAAATAAAGATTTTTAAAATGTAATGCGAAAAATGTATGTGAAAACTTCTTTTTAATGTAATTTTCCATTTCCTATTTACATCTAAATAGTTGATTTTATTATTATTTATCCATTAAACACTGACTTCAATATGTTACACACAAACACTGAAAATTTGAACGCACAAAGTGAGAAAATAATTCTGATGAAAAGCATCGAAATGTGAATGAGAAAACTTTTCTTTTCTAAGTAATTTTACATTTCCTTTTAACATCCAAATTCTTAATTTAGTTATTATCGAGTTCAACATAAACATTGAAAAATTACATAAAAAAAAAACCGATCGAGATATGGATGGGAACATTTTCCTTTTCACATAATTTTCGATTTTCTTTTTACATCTAAATTATTATTTACCAACAGATGACTGAATTAAATAGATTACAAACAAATTCTGAAAAATCGAATGCAAAATTAGTGAAAAAATCTGGTGGAAATGCAACTTTTCTTTTACACGTAATTTTCCATTTCTTTTTTACATCTAAATTCTTAATTCAATTACAAATTTATCCACCGATGACTAAATTCAACACATTACATACAAATACTGAAAAATATAATGCGAAAAAAAATGTGGAAAAATTGAAAAAAAAATTCTTCGAAATATGAATGGGAAAACTTTTCTTTCCCACGTAATTTTGCATTTCCTTTTTACATCTATATACTTAATTTAATAATTCTTTATCAACCGATGACCGAGTTCAGTATGTTGCACAAACAAACACTGAAAAAAAGGGGGATAAAAGTGCAAATTAATAAACCCATATTTTTTCTCTCTCGTGCGGTTTTGCGAGTGCGGTTTCGGCTTGTTGACATTCCCATACACCGAACTGTACATTTTTATACCAAATGGAGATAGCATCTATGTGAAAGCACACGCACGAAGAGAGATGTACAAATGCCTGCGTAGATGGACTGTATTTTTTGTTATTTATTTTTCTGTATCCCCTGCGCATTCATCATTAGCGTGGTTAAATTCTGTGGTTTCTACTGTTACACAATCTAAATTGATTTATATTTACCTACGGCTAACTGTACGCGCCGAGATAATACGGTGTATTATTTTTTTTTGTAGTGCGTCGAGTCTATCATTGAGTTATTAGGATTTTAATGAAAATTACATTTTTTTTTATATATAATATACGTGTAGCAACGCGTTGTGAAGGAACACAGGAATTGGTTGTAATTGGAGGTCGGATTGAATTTGTTTATGCAATTATGGCCGTGGATGGTGATGGGTGTTGTCTGGGGGATTTGCTAAACTGGGGCTGGGACAGTATTAATAAATCGGCGGGAGATCCTCTCATGTGCACATGTGTAACACCAACAATGTTACTAATAGAGCGGCAAAATGCAATTATTATCTCAGTTGAACAACAGCTGATGAAATGGTTAACACCCGGATTGGATTCCCATGTATAAAGAGGACGCACACACGGATGACACATAAATACAAGCTCTCGCACACTCGTCTCATCATCAACATCACAATCATCATCATCAAAATCATCATCATCGTCGTTGCACGAACAGCGTTCCGCGAACTTCTAATAATGTTAATTACCTTTTAAAGTCGGTCTATATTTAACGTTGCACTTGTCCGTGGACCTAATACTACTACACTCCTCATCATCGTGTTACATCATTTACATTATGCACGGCTACAACTTAATTACTTTCTAGCGATTAATACGCGTCGTTTAATTATTTTGATCGCTTATGACGTAACACACACAGACACACACGTTGCAAACCTTAACGAGCTTTCACACCTAATTTATCACTTTGATGATTTGCTATTACAAACTGTAACATGATTTTTTGTTGTTGTTGTTGATGTTATTGTTACATGTAACGTTTTTACTAGAATATTCGCATCGTAAATATCCCAAGTCGACCGTGGTCGACCTTCTATAGCACTATTTAATTAGAGTAATCAAGGGGGAATCCTCGACGCTACGAGTTATGATGCAACGCACTACCAATATACCATTGCAATCTACGTATAAATTAGGTAAAAGGTTCAATCAATAATCGAGCAAGTTATTTCCCTATCAAACTATAATTAAAGTTTTATTAAGAAACTATACACACATATATTACAAGTCACATTTTTTTTGTCTCAACTTATTATATTAACAAAAAAATATTTGAAAAATTTTCCACTAGATTTTTTCAATTAAGCCTAACAAATGTATTATAGTAGATGTATATATTACTATCAAAAAAGGATTTTATTAATTTCGTTATTTGAAACACAATTAAATTATTAATTTGATCATAGTTGTAATTTTTAATTCCTGAAGTTTTTTTTTAATGATTTAATACACAATTTGTATGTTTTTTACTAAATTTTATAATTGCTGAGGTTTTGAAATATTTCTTTATAAACAATATTTATAACTATAATTGTATAATAATTTTGTAATATTTTTCCTGTGTAATTATCATTAAGTTATTAACTTCAAAGTTCTTTATATTTATTAAAAGTATTTTAATTTAAGTTTTTCTTTGAATCGATTTGATTTTAGTTCAGAGAAATTAATTGATTATGATAAAAATCTTGGTACATTTTATATTCCGTAACAATATACAATATGATTGCATTAAGAAAAAACTTAAGAAAAAATCAACTAATTGAGATAAATTCACTTTACGATTATGATTGACAAATATTTAGTAATAATGATTTTAATCAAAATTTCAATAGAAACAAGTCAATGTTTTGTTAATAAACAATAAACCTTATAATATTTTTATGTGTATGCATTATTTCAATTACATAATACTATTTTGTATAAATAACTAAGATATTTTTATCCTCAAGTGTGTACCAGATAAATGAAAATCAAACTGATTTTCACCTAAATTTAAATGTTTTTCAAAGACGTTCATCAAATATCTTTGAAAGAGAGTCTAAAGTCGAGTTAAAAATAGATTATTTCCTAAAACGAGAATTTGTAAAATGAGAATTTATTAAAATTTTACAAATGTACAACACAAATTATATATAAATTATGTTAAATAACACACACATTTACTTAATTAGATTATTTAAGATTTTTTCTTAAACTGTACTTTTATTTCATTTCCATCATTTGTATAAAGCTGGAAAGAGTAAAGTGAGAATTCTCGTATTTCATAAATAATAGAAAAAAAATCATTTTTATTAACCAAACTATATTAATTACATGAGTTAAATCGATTTCATTATTTTTGTTTAGATGAAACTAGTAAATCGAAACCTTGGAATATCTGAGAAACCAAACAAACAAATGAAAAAAAAAGCAAAAATATGCATTGTTCATCTAACTAGATTTATGCATTTTTGTTAGCTACAAGTAAAGAGAAATTCAAAAGGAAATATCCGAGTATCAGCACAAAAACACAAATACTTTCCTCGCGAAGAAACGCCGAACAAAAATCCAATCGCAATTTCACTTTATATAATATAAATCGTATGTTTTTCAGCGGAAAGTTATGCATCTATATATAATGGAGTGCTATGACAAATAAAAGAACGACGGAGAAATTGAGTTAACGAGATTGGAAATATCGATGCAAACAAATAGAAAAATATAAGAAAAAAAAATGTGATTTATATATTATTTGAATTATAAACCTCTCATAGTGCGGATAATTGCTTTCGTCAATATCACTGACAATTTGAAACCGGACTAATCTAGGACTATAAAACTATTTATGTATAATTTTTTGAATTTATTTATTGTTATTTTGCTTAATGAAAATTTAGTTTATTTTCAAACCGTACTAATGTGAATCCGCACTGATAGAAGCCGCCAGAAAATTAAAGCAAAATACAATCAATAATATTTAAAGTGTCGTACAAATCAATGAGATTTTATGAATTATAAAAGTTAAGCAATGTTTGTGAGTGGATAGGTGATCATTATTTACTTCTTATTTCTTTTAACTAAACTGTACACTAAATTTATATTGATAACAAATTAGAGAAAATTCATATGAATCCAACAATACCTCAATTAGTGCGGATATGATTATTGCTGATTCACTATAGTACGGTTTAAACATTTAAAAACAAATTAAATTTGAATTGAATAAAATAAAAATAGTTTCCAAAAAAAAATGTGGACAAAATTATGTCCAATTTCTTTTTATGCGGTTCTAAAGTCCTCGATTAGTCCGTTTTCAAACAGTATTGCAATATGTGATGTATTGCTTTATTACAATAAATAAATAATTATTCAATTGTTATGATTAAATAAAACATATGTAATAAATGATCAATAAATATTTAGTATTGTTATTACCATTAAATGGCAATAGTGTTTACAAAATGCAACAGATACAGAAAACGTGTATAAATAGGTAAACATAATTATGTTTTAGTTCCGATGGAAACTTTTTAGCCAAACACTGAAATCGCAACGATATGAATTATTTAATAACATTCGATACACAACAACAAAAATAATAATTAAATCGATCCTTCACATCCTGCATTATACATCGAAACGCATATAAATAAATATTTTCTGCCCCATTTATTTCTAAATTCTAGATAATAACAAAACAAAAAAATCCCCAACTTCCTAGTGGAATTAAACATCTTCTTATACTAAGAGTAATATAGGAATGCGAAACTATTGAAGCCCGAGAAGCGATAAATTACATTATCACTCTGCTTTTGTTTTCCTACCATCAACTCAAGTGGATTCAATTACATTCTCTCTCACTATCCATCTCGTGCATGATTGCCTGTTTAGTTATTTTTTTTTTAATTTATATATTTTTTGTCCTGGGTGTAATTAGCAAAGAAATGTTTTGCGTTTCAGATAAACAAATCATTGCTATCTTATTCCGAAAGGCGATTCAATCGGTTTCGCCTTCTTTTGTGAATTTATTTTCTCTCCTGCAAAGTGAAATACATCTTTTATTCATATCGCCTCGCGTGATTCGCAAGTGTCAATAATATAAACAAGACCATTATTTCTTTTACCAGAACGTTTATTTATTTTTATTTATTTATTTATACGATTCCTGATTTTAAATCTTTCCAAATTATTGGGAATTGGTAAAAGGAAGTGGGAATACCTACCTGGTTGATAGTTTTCCTTGTTCATAGAAAACAAGAAATTTATTTGTAAAAACAATTAAAATGATAATAAAAAGAATAATTTTGTAATTAGATAACTAACGTTCATTATTTAATTTATATAATTCAATCATAGAATTCGAATCAATAATTTTCACGAATCCTGTCTGATTTTCTTCATTTTTACAAATTATATCTTGTTGATAGTTTCATTGGTTCATGAAATATGATACAACCAAATGATAATTTCGGGATTATATAACTAAAAAAATCGGTTTAATATTACGAATCCTTATTTTCCTCATTTTTTTTCGAATTGTAATGAAAGTGGGAATACCTATCGACGATAACATCTGTGCTTCATGGAATCTAACAAATTTATTTGTAAATAATATAAGAATGATGATAGATAGAAGAGTATTGGAATTAGCTAACTAATTACTTAATACATCTTAGAATTCGGATTTGTTTTCAATAATTTACACGAATCCTAATTTTCCAAATGATTGGGAATTAGAAAAGGGAAAACCACAAATTTCAAAGAACAAATTTATTTGTAAGTCAATAAAAATGGTAATAAGAGAATAATTTTGGTATTAGATAACTATTAATTATATAATTAAATATTGGAATTCGGATTTATTTTCAATAATTTACACTTATTTTTTCAATTTTTTCTTATTTTGGAAATTGAAATATCTATTAAATAACTAAAGACAATTAAAAGGATTACAGTAGACTTACATACAACTTTTTTGTTATATAACGCGATTTTCGTACAATGCGCAATATATCATTATTTATATTATCCGTGTTATACGATGAAAATTCTCTTGTAACACGATTTCCTATTTAATTTACGATTCCTGATTTGCCTCCAATTGTTACGAAGTGGGAATGGGAATACTTATAGTCTATAGCATCTGTGGTCTATAGGAATGATAATAGAGAGAATAATATTGGGATTACAAAATAAATCTTAGAATTGATATTTAGTTTTATCAATTTTAGTAATGCTGATTTTCTTCAAATTATTGGGAACTGAAAATTGGTTGGGAATATTTATAGACAATAACTCTCGTGGTTTATGGAATAGAACAGATTTATTTGTAAAGCTAATCAAAATGGTAATAGGAAGAATATATTTGCTATAATATATGTAATACATATGAATTTATTTAGCTTAAAGATTTAATACGATTTTCTTTACTCATTTCATAAACTTATTTAAATTAGGGGAATTACCTGTAATTGATGTAAATTATATTTGTTTTGTATCGTGGCCAAAGGGATTTACATGTTATTTATAAATTGTAATTTGTATGCAATAATATCTTATAATTTATAACGTAATATTTTTATGTATAAATGTAGGTTGTGCATAATTATTGCAATAATAATAAGATTTTTTTTTTCTAAAACTTTTAAATCTATATATTTTATTCAAATAAATTAATTAGAAATATAATTTCTAGCTGAAAAAATACAAATAAATAGAACAAACCTTATAGCTATGAATCTATATCATTCTTAAAGCAGTAAAAGAAAATAATCGGGCTTCAACTTTGTGTAAACAAAAAAGTTTTCAGTAAAATAAATTAGTAATAAGACTGGGCCAAAAAATCTGCTAAACATTATCATTATCTTATAAACATATATTTATTAAATTTAATTAATTAATCCAAAAATAGACTTTTTTTATTGAATTATAATGAATTTACAATATTATTACTAACAATATAGAAAGAAAATAATTTATAAACCAATTGAGATGAATACTTATTAGAAGTAACATACTTAATATTACTAGAAATGGATAATACTAAAAGTATGTTTATTATGAAACGACGAATGTGGCTTTTAATGGAAATAGACAATGGTCTATTTGAAACGTTAATAATTTTACCACTAAACGTATATACAATACAGAAACTCAGGTTGAAAAAAACTCAAGTCGTAATAGAATATAAACGATATGAAATTTTAAGAGAAATTTAGCTATAAATGTATGACATTAATGAATTGTAACGGAGCGCCATCTATGATCAAGTTAAAAAATATTTTTTATAAATAGATGATTAAATGCTGATGTATGTTCCGTAGAAATTGTTTTAAATCATAATTAACATTAGCAATTAAAAAATTGAAAATTATATTTGATTATATTATTTTCTTTGTAGATTTGATTCTTCGCTTCTGGAATGGTCTAATGACATTTAAATGCGTGTGTTTGAAATTGTTTCCATTAATAATTTCTTTAAATTTTAGCGCCATTTGTAAAAGAACAAAAAAAGTTATGATTAAATAAAAATGTTAATAAAATTTGCTGCCTGTTTCTCAAAATCCGATATGAATGTTGTGAGAAAAAATAAATAATTAGCAAGATTTAATGATATAGCTAGTTTTGCAATCAAAATAAAAAAAATACTAATTTGTATTATGTTTTGTAACAGACAATTTTTTTACAAATTATTTGTAATTTTATTAATATGACAGCAACATATGAATTAAGCTGCAGCGCCATCTGCGAACAAAGTAAAAAGTTTTCTATTGAAATTTAGTACAAACGTAATTAGAAATTTGAGAAGATGATTGGTTTGTGGACGCGTGTGTTTGTGATGTGAAAATTATGAAAATGGAATTTGTAAAAGGTAAATGATGAATATTATAAAACGAGGGGACGAGTATCCATCCATTCAGGAGCGTCCGGGATATTCGGCGCAATTACTGGATTAGCTCCGCAACCGGTTGATAGTGATGTTGTCAAAGTGACAGAATCCTGGTAATTGCTTATTTCAAATAAACCAACATGATCTGCGCCAGATTATTATTTCCATATATGTTTGTACAGTCGCGATATAGATTAAATGTGCATCGTGCAATTTAAATCCAGTGACCGAACGATGGACGGAAGCAAAAATGAACGCGAAATTATTAAATTTTAATCGTCCGCAAATCCCTGAAAACGAAATATGAAACAACAGCACACGAAACGACCTGAAGCTTGATTTACACACAACAGCACAGGTTGTCAACTCGAGTTGGAGTTCAACAATAGTCTTGACAATATTCTCTTCAAAACGATTAATCCAACCACACACATACACACTCACATTTATAAATACAGACATAACATACACACGTACTTCAAGCCAAACCGCGTCTCGTGTCGCATTCTTACGGTTGAAATGTGGTCGACTTTTATTGCAATCCATTAGGTTCGAAATGTGGAGAGGAGAGACCCACTCAGTTGATTTATCTACGAAATTATCGACGCCTATTATTTAAAAGACGATAGAACATTGTAGCAGCATTCTACATTTTTTTTTCTTTCCTTTTTCGATCATCCAGCATCTTTGGACCGTTTTTCTCATTCGTCTTTGAATGCAGAGCACGCGCATCTTCGATTCTTCTTAATTTGCATACATCAATTGAACACAGGTGCAGGCTCAATAAGCTATATTCACGTTCTGCTTACTCATCCGGATCACTAACTTTTATAACAACAAACTACTTCCAGTTACATTCTACACCTGAATTTATTGTGTGATTATAATTACAAATGATCTGTGGATGCCGATTTTATTTCTAGAACTGTGTGCGATCATTGCACAACAAACTTAAATTCTCAATCTTATTTTTACTTACAATTATAACCATTAACAAGAAAATTACAAAATATATGTAATTTCTAGAATATTTAATAAATTTAGAAAAAAAAAACTAATTAAATTCATTAAATAAATCTCATTTAAAATAAATTTTAGACTGTTCTTGGTCGAAATGAACCAAAAAAGTTTTTATAAATAAATTATTAAAAAAATCTAGTTTTAAAAATAATAATTAATTGCGTTGTACCTAAAAAAATAATCACCGGATTACGAAATTTTAAAGGTTTTTTTTTACCGTTAAGGAAAATCCGCCGGACGGACAACAAACGTAATCGGTATTGATAAGAAGTGTATGAGAAAAGAAACACATTTTAGTGGGAACTAAATATAAAAACGCCGAAGTGAAAACCAAATATTATGTAATTATTTTTAAATTTGTAGTGAATTTGTTAGTAATTAATATTATAATAATAATTTGTTACAAATACAAGAAATTACACTTGATAAATGAGAATCTAAATGCGAATTACATTCATTATAAATTGATTAATGTTACAACTTGTATAATTTAGCATTCTTTAGTGTAATATTAATAATAACAATCATAAAGTATACATTCCTCAATTTTCGAATCTAATTTGGGTTTTACAATGGATGAACTTTACATTAATTCTTATGGGGAAAATGATTTCGGTATTCGAACAATTTGGTGAGAATTATAACATTTATTTGTCTTATATCAAATTTATAAAGCATAACGTGATTTTTCTCACAATATTAGTATTATATATAGTGGAATCTTTTTCTACAATAAATCGGTTTCCGAATAAATATTTATCAGTTTCCAAACCTAATTTTGGTTTCCCAATAGATTAATTTTACATTAATTCTTCTGAGAAATTTCGGTTTTCGAACAATTCGATTATGAATTAATTATATTCTATAAACAATGATCCATTTATTCCATTATTATGAAACTTGTGACAAACATAAACGGATTAACTTTATATGAACACTTATAGTAAAATGGTTTCGGTATTCGAACAATTCGATTGTTTGAAAACCGTTATGAATGAATTATATTTTATAAGCACAATCCTTTTATTCCATTATTTTGAAACTTGTAACAGACATAAACGGATTAACTTTATATGAACACTTATAGTAAAATGGTTTCGGTATTCGAACAATTCGATTATTGAAAACCCGTTATTAATGAATTATATTCTATTAGAAACCATTCATTTATTCCATTATTTTGAAACTTGTGACAGACATAAACGGATTAACTTTATATGAACCCTTATGGTAAAATAGTTTCGGTATTCGAACATTTCGATTTTTGGGTAATCTTTTTTTTATCGTTTTCTTCTCCTAAAGTTGAGATAAATCTCTAAGCAAAGTAAATTTGATTTTATAGTTAATTCTGTTTTTCTTTCCTCATATTTTATTCTCATCACAAAATGTATAATTTTGCAAAATAATAATAAAAAATTCTTCGTTTCTGTTAATTGAAAACCTTTCTTATATTTATATTATCACCATTCTCAAAACAAAATAAATCAGCAGTGGATGTTATGTACAAGCATGTAGCAGTGACTTGAGTAAAGCTTAGTACTATTGTATTTAACAAATGTTAAAGGTCACCCATCTTCTACACAAATTGCTTAACTTAAGTAATCAAACTATTATAAACAAATTAAGAAATTATATTGCAAATCAAAAGTGAATGGTTTTAATTACGGAACTGGAAAACTGACATTAATTTATACTAAATAGTTTGCATAAATGCATCAACATCTGACGAGGTTAAAAATAGATACACACACTGTTTCAGGGAATTTGGGAATACACAAACAGTTCTAAAAAAAAGAAATATTGCATAGTTGCATTCGTAATTTCAGCGCGATTTTTCCAACCTTGCTCCGCTCTGCAATTAAGTTTCCACTGGCGAAATGTTTCCATGTAAACGGTTTTCCCCAATATAACAATTTCCGTTTATTAATTAATAAATCACAAATTAGTCATTTCATATACAGATTTATAACATTTTTTTTATATATTATTCATAATTATTATACTGTTATGCTTCTTTTCATTTTTTTTGAATTATTGAATTATTTTGAAAAAAATCTATAAATTTTTGTAGAATAATTCGGTTCTCCCAAACAAAAACTTCTCAGTTTCAAAACCTAATTTCGGTAAAGTTAATCCATACGGGAAAATGGTTTCGGTTTTCGAACAATTTGGTTTTCGGTTATTCTTTAGAAACGAATTATGTTCTTGAACCGAACTTCTACTGTATTTTGAAACGTATACCAGTTATCTCTTGAATAGACATCAACATTTGTGTCATGTAAGGATTTTACTGTATGCGCAAAAAATAAAAAAAATGTAAAGGGAACAAAATTTGTTATTTAAGAAAATGAGAGAAGTCGATAATTTTGACTAAAATAAATAATATTTAAACAAAATTTAAATGAATTTATACATTTTTGTTTTGTTTTGTCGATTCTAATGGCCACTTCCATACGAAATATCCTTAAAGCTTAATCTTGTCCATTATCGAGCGGTTGTGGTTAAATTATAATTCCCTATTTTTCGTTTCACGGAAAAGCTGGTCTGGATGTGGTTTTCATTCCAATGCGAAACATTTTTTTTTTTCATACATGACATATTTCGAGAAAAATAATTGAAAACGGTTATATTCAATTTTCATTATTCAAAACAAAACTGAAACTAATAAGAAAAAGCAATGAATTATGGTGGAAGAAAAAGGTTACAAAAGCTACATTAAATTTCTATGTATAAAATATTTATATAATCAAGACTGTTTACTTCTCTTTAGTATACAAATATTGTTTGTTAAACAGACAAAATTTATAAATTGTTTATTTATTTTTGAAATGTAAAACTTTGTTCTACTTTTTCGTATCTTTGTTATAATCTGCAGTTATTTTGTAACGAAATCGTTAACCGCATTGCAATTAATATCTTACCACAATTCTTTATCAGTTAATCATGTTAATTTAATCAGAGTAACGTTAAAATTTAATTTATATTATTTGCCAAAAAATATACAAAAAAAAATCTAAAACAGTTTTTTTATCACACTGTTATATACATAATAAATTTATATTAATTGTCATTATAATTTAATTAAAAAAAACTATTGTTTTATTGTATTAATGAATAATTAAAGCATAAGTAAAATAGATTTTTTTCAACAACTCGTTTTATTTGAATTAGCAAGTTAATTCACGATTAGCTTATCAATTGTGATAAGCCAACACACAATAAAGAAAATCGTTATTTTGTATAAGATTTTATTTATGTTTAGAACTTCATAACTTATTTCTCTTAAAAATATGTAATTTATATATAAAAACTTTGTGATAATTATTAATAAAAAAAACTTCAAAATATGTAATAATGAAACTAAAGCAATAATTCGCACAGTGCGGTATCAAATAAAAGACTTTAAACTGAACAAACAGAGACTTTATTGTATAAATTTATTTTTATTTTGCTGAATTAAAATTTTGATTGTTTTTGAAATTTTCAAACCGTACTATAATGAATCCGGACTGATCGAAGCCGCAGTATGCGAGAAAATAATTGTAGTTGTAAATTTTCTAAGCGGCATATGCATTTGATGTCTAAGATAGAAAAGCAATGAAAATTATTATTGAAAACTCATTCACGTATTTATTGCTAATGTATAATGTGAATAGTACGTTTTATTAATATATAAAGAAGCCGCAATTAAATTATATTTTTAATGAGTTGTTAATTAAATTACCGCTTATTTCCGAAAACAGGTTTTCTGCGTACATTGTTAATATTCAACTTCATTTAATTATTATTTAAACTCTGATGTATTTTTTCTCTGTTTAATTTTGTTTATAAAAAATAAAATTAAAACAAAATCGTTAGTGAAATTAAATGTTCTACTAATTATATATATTTTTGTTTACATAATTAATTACTATTTTATATATTTCTTAATTAAGATAATATTTAAAATATAGAAAAGTTTTACATATAACAAATACAAATAATTTCATCTAAAATTAATCTATAATTATTTACGTAATTTTAATAAATTATGTTGATAATTTAAATAATAATTATTTCATATATAAAATTTGTTTTTACTCTCTAATATTTTTTCTTCATTTTATGTAATCGAAAATACAAAGTTTCAAGCAATTTATATAATGCATAAATTATAAATCATATTAACAAACCAATAATTTCATTACAAAATTGAAAAATGTATATTGAATATAAATCCATAATTCTTTATTAAATTTATTATAAACTTTTATTTTTTTATTTTCTAACCGTACTATAATGAATCAGGACTGACCAAAGCCGCACTATGGAGGTATTACTGTATTTTAAACTAAAAATTGGAAAAAAATGATTATAATTATAAATTTCCTAAGCGGCATACATTTTTGATGTTAAGATAGGACAATTTATATTGAAAGATTTCGGTCAATGCGTTTTCTTTATACATAAATCTTTACAAAATTTATCTTATTGCTTATATTAGTTACTACTATGTATGTTTGCTTGGGTAATATAAAATTTTATGAGAATTTAAAAGCCTAACACTTTCGACGTTGAAGGTTATTTCTACTTCATTTTACTGACAATCTATTCAGTAAGATAATATTAAGTTCTAAATCATTTTTTTATTAATCAATTTAATAATGTTAAATTTAAATTTGTATAATAAAATATGAAGTAAAATGTAAATAAATGGGCAAAATGAAAATGCGTGATAATTAAATGTCGAATTATGCTTGTTAAGACAGATTTATGTCTAATGTTTAGAATGGTGTGGATGCAGCTTTATATAAATGAAATGATCAAAACAAGAATAGAAATAGTATAATTTAGTAGTGAAATAAATTATTAAACAGTACTTTAATATGAAATATGTTTTGTTGAATGTATTTATATATTTTTTTTTTGCAGGAAAATCCTTCACCATAACAATCACAATATCAACGTCGCCCCCGCAAGTGACTACCTACAATAAAGCCATCAAGGTCACGGTGGATGGACCACGGGAGCCCCGTTCGAAAACCAGTAAGTGTATAACGCATATGGAAAGTTGCGACCCTTATGTGAGAATAATCATCACAGCTTAGAATGGGACAGACATAGAGATGAACGGCAATTAGGCAGCAATTTTTGCGTCGTACAAAGGACTTGCCAATAGGGCCTTGGGCGATCGGTCTTTTCCTCCGTTGCTGTTACATAATTGGGGGGACCTGCTGCTCGTTATTATTTTGTTGTTTAGGTGTAATTTGGTTGTGGCTCCGCGCAAAAACGCGTCCCAGTTGTTTCCCGAGTCGCATTTTCTTATCCCAATATTATTCTCACTACGATAAAAGGCAGTATATAGCCAGGAAATGGGGGACCTTATCACGAAACTTAGTAGCTACACGCACAAACTAATCAAAAGCCTAGTAGAGTATTTGTTTGTTACTTTAATTCCGTGCGGAGAGGGATAGACTTGTGCTGCATGAATTTCTCTTTGCTTATTACGGCCACGGCCACCGTGGATTATGGAAACTCGCGAAATGAACGGGGGTTGAATAGGAGGAGGAGGAGGAGAAGGAGGTGTGTCGTGGGGGACGTATCAAAGTGGATGCCAATTAGTATATCCTAATGTATGGTTAATACGTGGAATGTCTAAGGTAATTCCCAATTAAATCCAGCATTCTTCGAATAATCAGTGTATTAGTATGCAATTAATTTTCTGCCCCCTCAAAATATCTCATCAGCCGCAGCGTGGAAAGAAATTCGCCTAGGATCAAAGCTGCTGGGGGGTTGAAAAAGGGTTCGGAAAGCAACAATAACAACAGAATAAAACATAATGTATTCACTTGTGTGTACGTAGCTCGATTGCGTGTGGAAAATTGTACTAATTTAGGCGAAAAAAAAAACGAACATATAATACACATAAATGTTTTACTTTGGGGTGTTTCACTATAATAACCACGGAATACATTTGTACTAAACCCGCGTTATTCCACACGTTCTCTCTTCTACTTCTTTTTTTTTATATCGTTCTTCTTCTTGTTTCACAATTCTTTCAGTTATTCTGTTTTTTTTTTATATTGTATTTACTCCAATTCTCCCCGCGCGGAATAGGGTTTAATAATGTTGGCGATCCTTTGTGTCCGAACACGAAACGCTTTTTTTAATGACACCCCCCCGAAACATATGTCCGAGTTGCTTCGAAAACAGCACAATAACAAAAGGAGAGGATAAAAAAAAGGTGGAAGAACCGAAGTCATCTGTGCACGACAATATCCATGGCACGAAGAGATCAATTTGCTGTTGTTATTTTTTTTTTTCGTTTTTGATAATTAAAAATAATTAATTGATGCAAAATTTTAACATTTTTAAACATATGTTTCTTTAATAATTGTGTTGAAATAATTGCTTAAACTATACTACATTATTTACTAGTCACAACTAACATTTTAAGAATATTTACTACTCCTGGTAAATGTACACACTTACTTGAAAATTCATATTTTTGCTATAACAGTTTATTGGAAGTATCAAGTAAATATAAAAGTGGATTATAATAAATAATAACAAAATAAGTATATAAAGGATAGACGAAATGATCAAGTATTTGCTATTCCTAGTGTATGTAATGTACATATTTACTAGAGAATATATATATTTGCTTCAACAGATTAGTAAAATAATCAAAAAATTATAAAAATTGATTTTAATAAATAATAACAAAATATTTATTAATTGATAGACAAGATTAGTAAGTTTACTTGTATTAACGTTATTACATAAAAATTTCTCAATAATTTGCATTCTATTGTTTTATACTTACTACTCAATATATACATTTACCTTAGAGTTTAGTATAACTAGAAATTACTTATTTAGAAAATTAACGAAATTTCCAAGGTCACTTATTCGAACTTTATTTTACAAATTTAGAAAATATATACATTTACCAGTCAGTGTGTATATTTACTTGTTAACGTTTGTATTTTGATTAATTGTGAAAACAATTACCTTACTAATTTTTCCCAGATTTGTTTTTTGTTCCCGGGAAACAACAAATGGCACTTACTACTCAATGTATAAATTTACCTTAGATTTTGGTAAAATGATCTTATTAGAAATTACTTATTTATAAAATTAACGAAATTACGAAGATTACTTATTGTAACTTTATTATACAAATTTAGTAAATGTATACATTTACTAGTCAGTTCTTAACATTTTTAGTTGATTGATTGTAAAAACAATTATTTTACTAATTTTTCCCGGATTTTCTGTTCCCGGGAAACAAGAAATGGTTAATCAAATCTACCTACTTCATTTATCACATACACGTATTACATATAAACATACACAAAAATAAAAAAAAATGATTGCATAACTGAAGTCAATTATGTACAGCAATAGATGAAATTGATCATTTTACTATTTATTCTTTTAGTTTTCGTGCAAATATTTTCATTAAATAAATAACGAAATTTATAGACCACCGATATAATTGCGATTTGCGGTCTTCGACAGCAACACGTTTATTTATTAAAACCGGGCGGGCACAAACACAAATACGAAGAATTACAATAAAATCGGAACGTTCGGAATGGCTATTTTCAATAAACAGCGTTAATTAACCGATGCTTCATAAATACGGAAAGTATGTGATGCGGTTTATCCGCATTGCTACTTCACGCGCTTTCAGCATTCCATAATTCGAATCATAGGGACTGTAGAGATCACCGATCATCTCTCTGTCTGTTTCTCTCTATAGTCTATCATTATCTTCATTATTTTCTTCTCGTTGTTTGTTTCCTTTCTTCTTCTCCTTCATCTTCCACTCTTTTTTTTCTACCTTCTACACTCCTCAGTTTCTTTCTTTCTTCTTGTTTTTTTTTTTGTGTTCATGTTGTTGTTCTTTCGATGATACTAATTCTCTTCGCTACGCGTCTCGGGAGCTACCGGTTATTGGGCAAAACTGTAATGATTTTTATCATCTGGAGGCATTACCTCTCGAGATTTCTAAATTGTTTCTCGCATCGCCGAGCATCGATTCCGTTTCGATATAAAACAACATCATCATTATCATATCCCCTGTTAACGTGCCATTGCGCTTCTATGCGATGAAAATAAACGAAATCACAGAGAAAATGCACGGTACAGTTTTTCTTACTCTCGCAATTTTACGAAACAGTTTTGCGCAATGTCTGATGGCATTTTCTAATGTCGATAGGAAGATTATTCGATCCTGTTATTACCATGGAATTAGTCCATTCCATGGGCGTTATTCTTAGAGCATCTCGATCCAATCAGCTCGAAATTATTGTTCGTGTACTTAATAATAGTATTTAAGGCGGCAACAGTAGCGCGAACTCAAATTGATGCCTAAGATTTGTTCTTTTTTTTCTATTCTGTCCACATTTCGTCGATAGATTACAAATAGAACAAATTGAAAAATTTAATTTACTTTAAACGCATTTTTATAATTTTGTATACAATAATATTTTCACTAGATTAAAATACATTACATAATAGTATTATAATTTCAGAATAGAAAGTACATATTTTCTATATATGTGACATCCTGTAGAATTTCAGTGAAATATGTTTCAATTAAGTGATTTTTCTTAAGTAAAATTTACTTTACAAATTAATCAATATTTTACTATTATTATTTTCTTAGAGTTAGTACTAATATTGTTATACAAGTGTTTCTCGATATTTCCAATACATTACATGATATTGTTTTATAGTTATGCTAAATTATTTGTATAACAATACCTTGTATAGTGCGGCTTAGATTCACTATAGTACGGTTTGAAAATTAAAAAATAAATTCTAAAATTATTATTTTGCCTCTTTGTATGTGGTTTATTTCTATTTTGTATAGTTCCTCGATTTGTCCGGTTTAAAATAGTCTAGAATATTGGTAGAACCGCACTATGCGAGGTACTTGCAGGTCCTATACTTGCATGCAGAATCCCTTTATCCGAGTCATATTAAGCAGATGTTCAAAAGTTTGAAAAAATAAGTCTAAAGGTTTCTTTTTGTTACAATTCATATCTTTTACAATCATTCAAAATAAATTACGATGAAGTAGTTTATTATAAATAGATATTATCAATAAAGTCGTATTAATGAATCATTACTTTAAGAATGAGATTGATTTACATTGAGAAATGATAGAAACTAGATACAATGGTAAATATTAATTAAAAAAAATCAATCAAAAGAAGATATTTTGTAAAAAACTTCAACTCATTTTTCAAATTATATTCAAAAGTAGGTACAGAAAATAAAATTACATATCAATATTGAAAATGTATTATATGAGTAATACCTCGTTTAACGAAATTTTATTTAATTTCTTTGTAGAGTGAAACTTCTCTTTCTCTTTCATTTATCTATTGTCTAAGCTTAACAATAATACTTCTTTCAAAATGAGTTAAAACTAAGTGCAAGAAATTCTTTAATAAAGACTAATATTTTCTTTGACATCGTTACTAATAAGGTTTTTTAAATCTTCAACTTTAATAATTATCATCTTCATCATTCAATAAATTATCAATCTGGATAACTTCATTTCTAACTTCGTTGATGTTATTTTTATCTTCTTGTATAATTTCTGTATAAGTTCGAATTTCGTTAAAGTTAACCAAGGTATAACTGAAAGCTTAAAATCAAAATTAAGAAGAATTGATGTTTGGAGAAGTAATTTTAAGTATATATAAAAAAAAAATGTAAAAGAATGAGATTTGTATGCATTCTACTGTATTATTTATAACAGGAAGTTTTCGATATGCATGCTTCAATTATTTTGTCAACAGTTGTTGGGAAATGTTAGAAACCAGTTGCAACAGTAAAAGGAAAGTAAAGGAGATCGATAAATGGATTTGATGTTCGCAAAAGTTTCTTGCACACAGACAACAACAACAACAAAAAAAAGCAGAAGAATGAAATAAAGAGTTCATAGAATGAATCGCATTGGGTTTGTTACATGCACACAGATAGACCAGATTATACGCGTATTAATTGGGAGCAACGTGAAAGCGTGTAATGAAAATAATAAAACATTCACAGGGCAATAAATTTTGATTAAATTATTCAATCCGGGTTTCCAAAAGCTCCCTCCCAAAATGTAAAATATAAATAGGTTCAATTAAATCGATTTATATATTATTTATAGGTGGAAACTATCATCAATAGTTTCATTTGAAACACAAATCATAGACGCACACACATATGTATACTACTACACATACGAGCATTTCCAAATGCATGCATTGTGTCCCCCCTCAACACACAAACACTAACTAACACAGACTCTAACATGTATACGCTCACACGCATACACATACACGCGCATATATCGGAGTCCAATCATTGACAAATGCGTTAGATTAGCAATTTACAAATCTGCTATTGCTGCAATTACGTCCTCATTATGTTGTAAGTAATTACTCTATTTACCACCAGTTGCCACCATTCTACCAAATACACACATCATTTCGAACACATTAACAAACAATCCTATTCCCAATTATCATCTTAAAATCGAATTAAAAATGGGAAAGCTCATAGGAAACGTTGGTTGAACGGTAGCAAAATGTGTTTCATCAAATAAGATGAGATTAGTTTGGATTAACAAAAAAGAAGGGATGGAGAGAGGTTGTAGGTTTGTTGACTGGAAATGGATTATTTACGATTCCGTGCCAAAAATTACATTAATTTTGGTTTGGTACAGTTACATGTCACGGTTCCGTTTTGTTCGTGTTTTGTTTGTATTCGATGTGCAATTATTACAAATCATTACCAGATGTCGGCTCATCAGCAGTGCTGAGGGTCCTGACGCAAAATTCTACAAATAATTTAGTATTAATGGTGGCGGAAATGACATAGGCCGGAAGTGATTGCATCGGCCTGCCTGATGGCTTCCGGTAGACACTAGCGCCACATAGTTTTATATGCACCGCCGCCACCGCCGACGCCGCCTCCACCGAACTCCGCCGCCTCCGCCATTGTCAGGAAAAAGCCCCCGCACGGTGAATTAAAATCAACCCTCGGTGCAAACCAGCTCCCCAAACCCCTTTCAACATTCGCCAAAAGCGCACATCCCCCCTCCCCCGATGTATTCCGGGGAAAAAAATTATGCAAATCAATCAATACTTTAATTCCATTACGACAAATCTGACCGCAATCCAAATTATTCGTTGACTGACGTTTACACACGTCGACCGAAATCCAACCTCACACTTTGTTCCGTTCATTTACAAACAAAACGAATAATCCTTGTTATGAATTCAATTTGCTTTGAATTAAATCATTCTCATTTTTTTAATTAACTCATAAACTACATATATTTTTTGTATTTAATACTAAAAATGTATTACCAATAAATTATGTACTTTTTTTTATTCTTACAAAGACATAGAATCTTCTTTCAAAACTCAGTTACCTCATCCATTGTTCTACAGTGACAGTGGTTAATATAAACTACATTTTGTTCCAGTCTTGTCCATTAGGTACAGTGCTTAGGATCCACGTGGACACCAAAAATATATTGGAATGAAGAACACATATTTTCTTGTTAAGTTGTTGGGGGTAAGTTTGATGTCTACAACCCACGACAATCTTAATATGAGAAATGTATCTTATTTCGAAGAATATAAAATATAAGATTTAATTACAATTGAAAATTTCCCATATGATTTCAAGCAGCTTTCAATTGAATAATTCTCATTCGAATTGCATCATATTTTTAATAATTATATGTTTAAATTACAAAGTATATTTCAATTAAAACTTTAAAATTATTACATTATGATTAAATTTTTTGTTCATCAAACAAAACATATTTTCATAAAAGTTTAAATAAAAATTTGACAATTAATTATATAAGAAACATGTTATATTTTTAATCTTCAAATAGCAAGTTTGTTGAGTATTAGTAGATTACTAAAGTTGAATATATTTCGCATAACTATCTTCATTTGTTTCATATAAGAAGACTGTTGGTTACAGAACATGATCCGTCGGTGATTGTTTGCAGCGTTTTCGATTGGAATCGTTGAATTAATCCCATATTGAAGTTACTGAATGCCATACTTGCATTTTATATAATTATATAACCATAATTTTCCGTTTTGTTTATTACTAATAAAACAATATTATGAAGTGTACATGGAAACAGTAAAATTATGAAAAGTTGTATATATTTTTTCATCAATTATCAAATATAACTCAATTTCCGCTGGATTACGCAATTTACGCAATTTAATGAAAAACAAATATGTAAATAATGCATGATTATTATTTCACTGTCGCAATTGGAAATTTTATTGTAATAGTAGTTAAAATGTTGCATCAACAATATGCATGACGTATGACAAAATTATATCATAAGTCAAAATACTATTGTAGTCACTGAAATAGGACAGATTAGACAATGAAAATCAACTGCTATATGAAGTTGGTGCACGTGACAGATCTATGTGTATTTCACTGGTGATAATTTTGCATCCATACAATGCATACTTTTTAGACAGATTATATATAGACATATGATGATGATAACATATGATGACAGTGAGACAGAATTGAAAGTTTCATAATATTTGGTACACCTATGATGTGAGACAAACATTGTATCAGTCATATGAACTAATATTGTAGTCCGACCAAATTGAATTGACATCTTCATAGTAGTTGGTAAACCTGATAGAAATGTATGTGTTGGGTTAATTATAATGGTTCATATACATAATATATAACATTTGACACACTACAGTTGGATGACAGTGAAAGTGAATTGACAGCTTCATAGTATTTGGTACATCTATGAGTTGAGACGTCCATTTTCTGATTGAAATCCAACGACAGCCAAATTGAATTGACAACTTCATACTAGTTGGTAGACTTGATAGACATGTATGTATTATGCTAGTTAAAATATTGGATACATACAATGCATTATTGGCAGCTTCATAGCATTTGGTACACTTATGAAATGAGTCATATGAACAAATAATGTAGTCTCCTAATACATTTGAAGTGTCATATCACGTATTATATGGATGTAACTTTATATCAATCATAATACCACTATATATTGGATTCAATTTTTCAGAAATAATTTCATGATATTAATTTTGTTTTGTCGTTGCATTTCTGTTGTAGATGGACAGCATACCCAAAGACCCTACATAGACACGGCGTTCCAGTCGCAGTTGCGATTCCTAGACTTCAAGAGGAAGACCACTTCGTTGACACAACCCTCGGAAATACCATCTCAGCCCAGCTACGTGCACGAAAACCAAGGTATATAAAGTAATTAGGTGAAGGAATGTCTGTTGGGTAATCATAAGGTAGAGTGAATTTGATATTTGAGGAAATACAAAACACGGAGATGGAGATATAGCGTATGTATATATATAACGCAATAAGTGATCAAAAGTAAAAAGCAATAAATAGTTTCATAAAAATTGTGGTCTGCACGTAGTAACTGATTGAGATGCATCGGAGCGGCAAATATATCTTACATTACACGGTAACGGATAGTAGCCTATTGGATTGAATTTCGGTTTGCAGCTTGTCACATAGTCGGCTCGTCATCTACAAGGGGACAACCGAAGAAAACACACTTGCTCACCGTGTTTTCTGTAGAAGAAACCCCGAGCCGAAAGCAATTTAGTTCCATTGGGCTCGTTACCCACTTTGGATGGTTGAATGGAAATAAGTTCCGCTTAATTGAGCACCCCCAGAAAATTGGGGTTGCCCTCCTCTCTACAATAAAACCGAACCGACCATCCGACGGTCAACGAAAACACAATCGAAGATCTAAATACCATGATAAATCTGTAATATTATTATTTCCTATTTTTTTTTTCCTGAACGCAAAATCCCCTCGAAGTGCGTCACTTGCATTCAAATGAGAAAAACAGCGGAATAATTATTCGCTATTTTAGAAACGGGGAATTACCGGTGGATCCCTTCGTTCTTGCGTAACCGACCTTTCCTATACACTTTGTTGTTGTTTTCTTATGAAGGTATGGATCTATTTTACCTTCCACCATAACTAATTTGCAATATTCATAATTATCTGAGCAAAAAAATATATATAACACACACACACAACGCTTCGGTGGGGTTGAATTTCATGGGAATTATTGGATGCTGAGACCTCTTCGCGTTGAGAACCAAAACAAAGCAAAAGAAAGAATAAGATAGAAAGAGAGAGAGAGAGAAAAATATGATGAGAGTACGTATGCACAGCCACATCACAAAAGGGAGTGATTTCTGTAAATCGATACGCCCGAAGAAACCTTAAAGGCCGCCCGAGACTCCAACTTTACTCCTTTTTTTTACCTTGCTTCCCTGTAACACTGCTTGGCACAGATTTACCAAGTCAACCAAGGAAGTTTCTCCTCTTCTTGTTTTTTTTTAATCCACCTGCCTTTTACTACCAAACGCACCACACCGCGACGGAAGATGCGAGATTCGTTTAAAATTAGCCAATTAAGACTTTAACATTATTGTTATATTTCCAATTAAAGAATATCTTACAATAAACCAATTTATTTAACAAGAAACGCAAATAACTGTAAAATGGTTACGACATGTTTCTCAGAATTATTAATTTATATTAATATTATTATATATATTTAATAAGAAACAATACATTTTTACATGATTTCAATCCAAAATTATGAATAATATAAAATAGTATGTCAAATATATTATGAAATACATAATTTTGACAACTTGGACATGTATTTGAAGATCATAAATTTGCTAAACAAGTATAGTATTTTCTTAACATTATTTCTTTACAATTGATTCAAATTCAAAAAATTAGTTAGTTGACAAGTTACGTGTTAATAACTCATACAAGTACTTGAAAAAGTACTAAAATCAACATAAGTTAAAGTAATTTTACTTATTTTTAATACATTTCAATATCTACATTACGTAGACTTGGTTAACATTATTAACAACGTGTAAATGCTTTTGACAACTTTCCTAAGTATTTGTCAAGTAGTAAAAAAAGTGTAAATACACTTGACTTCTCCATTATTATTATATTTCCAATAAATT
Source organism: Nicrophorus vespilloides (assembly GCF_001412225.1). Lineage (NCBI taxonomy): Eukaryota > Metazoa > Arthropoda > Insecta > Coleoptera > Silphidae > Nicrophorus > Nicrophorus vespilloides. The sequence goes on from NW_017096951.1 coordinate 95,903, forward strand.
AGTTATTTAACAATGCACTACAAGTTACGTGTAAATATCGAACAATTATATAAGCATTTGATAACTGAGACAAGTACTTGTAAAGTACTAAAACCAACATAAGTTAAAGTAATTTTACTTCTTTTCAAGACATTTCAATATCTACAATATTTAGACTTAATTTACTTTATTAATAACGCGTAAAGTAAATTCTTTTGACAACTTTCCTAATTATTTGTCAAGTAACTAGTAAAAAAAAAAGTATAAATACACTTGACTTCTCCATTATTATTATATTTCCAATTAAAAATAAATTATATATCCATTTAACGATACCTGCAATTGCGTTAATGGTTATTTTTATTCGTTGGACGCAATTACGTGATCATTACGTAAATCTATTTCTGCGATTGTTATTCAAATTTAATTAAATAACGCCAATTAAAATTAATTATTTACAAACAGATTATATAATCTCAGTTTCTAAAAAAAACATTATTACAACCTAAATAGGTAAAATTCTTATGTATCTTACTAAATTCAATAAATTGTTAAATATATTATATAAACTTAAAAAATCAGATTAAAAACGTCAATTATAAGATGGAATATCGTAGATTTTTTTTATAATATTGCGTAACAAAACTATGACTATATATTATATAAACAATCATGTCTATTGAATGAGTGAATGCGTGAATGAACTAAAAATGCATCAGTTTTATTCTGAGGCTTTTCCATGAACAAGCTTTGAGTATTTCGCGAATATCTAAAAATGAAAGCTGATTAATACAACAGAGAATAAATATATATATTTGTAATCATTAAGTAATGAATAAGTTAAATTATATAAAAGTAATTACAAGTTGGGAATTTAGAAATATTTAAATGAAATCTGTAATTTTCTTTTTTAGTATTGAATTAATTCATATTGTATATTGTATGATTGTATTATTGAAAATTTACATGAAAATTTTGTACAAAATAACAAAGTAGATAACAAACTTTGAAACTCTATTTAGAATGAATGCGTGTGTTTCATCCATTGATTCAACACTATTTGAGCATTAGTATATAACATACAAAGACCGAGCGGGTCAAAGCATTCTTGTTTGTATTAGAGTACATTATTAACTAATGTTTTCATCATTACACATTACCATTATTTGTATACTCGTACATTCTTTTGTCGAATTTCCAATTTTATTCCAAAATAAAAAGTATTATTTTGTTAGAGAATTATGAGAAGGATTGCAAATATTATTTATATATAGATTTTTCCTTGTTTAAGTGCATAGTATTGAATGGAATGAGTTGCGGTTAACTCTGGGCTTACCCCAGTAAAAAAAGACAATATTTAATTAGATATTGATTAATTTTAACATCTACGTTAAGTTCGCAATAGAAAATCAGTTTAAAAACAACTAAAAATTATATTTAACGCATTATTTAGCAACATTTGCTAACATATTCAGTAATGAAATTTAACAGTTTTAAAATTAATTTATTGTTAATTATATTCTATTTTCATATTCTTGAGAATTTACTTAACAAATCTATAAAAAATATCAGATAAATATTGTATTTTTAAATTAAAGTTACGTAATTTTGTATAAGAAGTAAACATATTGATAATGATTCAATAGAATTTAATCTGGTTAAGAATATTTCTTGTAGGATTTAAATGAGTTAACATTCTCTATAATCCATTAATTCAATGTAAATTTGTAAGTAACAAGAATATTTGTTTCCATAATTTCCTAGAATGCGCATTAAAAGAAACTCGTTTCCTCATAACGATTATTAAAATAAAGAAGAAGAAAAAAACAAATATAGAAACGGACGTTCCAAATTTAAAATTGCCATTTCACAACAAAAATTTCTGCACCAATTCTCCGAATTTAGTTGCAAAAGTGTTATGCGCGTTCAACAAGTTAATTTCACAAGTTTGTAGTTAAGGAATTCTTCTCAAATTCTAGGAAGATTGTTTACTAAGTTTTCCGATGTTCTTATCATTGTTATGCAGTTCTTAGATATGTGCATAAAGTATATACGGATTTATTTTTACCCGATTTCTGAGAAATGTAACAACGTAAATCTCATTGCTCACTGCTAGATACTTGGAAAGTAAAAGTACAACGCATTTTATTAAATGTTAATGATACTTGACAAGTTACTTTTGAATTATCGTCACTAACTTATTCCATAGTTACTTGAAAAGTTATTTTCTAACTTTCATGTACTGAAAGTAACAAAATGTTAATGTCACTTGTGAAGTAACTTTCATTGTTTTTTTCTAATGAGAATACTAGATAATTGTGAATAGTTTGTGGTTGGTTATTAGGAAGATTAATTTTGAAAGGTTAGTACTTTTCTAAGGACATATGTACTATTATTAATTAATGTTACTTGTGAAGTAACTTTTGTTGTTTTTTCTAATGAGAATACTAGATAATTGTGAATGGTTTGTGGTTTGTTATTGTGTAGTCATAAAATTATTAGTGTATTAACGAATCCAAGTTAATACAAATATTATATTCATACACTAAATAATTTTATAAGTAGCAGATCTAGAAGTACCAATTCTAATAGTACTTGACAAGTTACTTTTGATGTTTTGATTTTAATATAAGAAATACTGACGGGTTTGCTCATATGAAGATTAATTACGGACACGAGGTACTTTTATAAGTATTCATCTGTTTATACTAATTCCACTGACAATTTTCAAGTTACTTTCCAAGTTTCATGTAGTGAATGAAACTAGAAAATAATGATATATTTTGGGTTTGATCATATGGAGTTTCATTATATGCGAAGTACTATTGTAAGTACTACCCACAGTTTGATGTAAAAATTGCATCATTACTTGACAAGTTACTTTCTGAGTTTTGCCTAATAAATAGGACAAGTTTAAAGTACCTACGCAGAGTTTGCTATAAAAATTCCAATGTTACTTGACAAGTTACTTGCTCTAGTTATTGAATGCGCACATTAATTAATAATATTACAAGAATTACAAATGCTGTACTTTCATAAATACTATGTTCGTCCCAAAATAGTTGTTATAGTAGACAATTTATTTTCTGAGTATTGCGTATTGAATTAAGCATAAAAAAATCGTGACTAATTTAAGGTTTGTTAACATGAACATTAATTTCGGACACGTAAAGGACGCTCCAATTTCGGAACGAACGCGTACTTCCCAAGTCCGAATTCGTCGAAGCTCTCGTATCTACAAGAGGTGTTCTTACATTGGGAATCCACCGCTGCTGCAATCGTCGAGTACTTTCACGTCGTCGATCGCAGTAAATGTCCTCAGGCCAATGCAAATATTCCACATCATTATTTTTACATTCCCGGAAATTGCTCGCATTTCAATCCTACTCTTACATAGTTCGTAATTAATATCGCACTCGTTCAAATCCATCAAATTAATTATGTCCAATGGGAGGATAATGGCTTGTTGGTTTTCTCTTGGCGTTTTCCGGAAGTCCATCATTTCTACAGAGGATCCGGATAATTACAGACATAAGTTCCGATGGGTTTGAACGCAATGCTCAACCTACCGCACGCAAGCAAATAAGGAGTCGACAGATGACTAAATGGATTATATAATTATATTTATACTTGCCGATGATTTATTATTATTATCTGTTGTTGTGTTTTTTTTTTCGAGACTCGTTATTCCCACATCAAGAATGGCGACAATCATTGTGAAGGCGGATGCCGATGTGAAGCCCAACAAACAGGTAGACTTCCCGAACACCCGGGTGGTTTACCAATTAATATCCAAGCGAAATCAGCGTCGTGTAGGAATTGCGTCTTGAATTGCTCTTGTTCTCCGAGTAAAAATCCTGACACGAACTAAAATATAGAGTGTTGGAGCGTAACATAATACAAGCAATAGTTCGATCGTATTATATATATACACCTTTTCTTCTTCTTCGTCTCAGTCTTCCTTCTTCTCGTCTTTGTTGCTGTTGTTGTTGTCCCACATTCTTTTATTATTTATTTAGTTTTTTGTTTCCTCGGCAACGTCATTTCTTTCTTTTTTTTCTCATTTTTTTTTGTTTTGAAATAATCACGAGGTAGCAGCACAGCGCACGGACTTTCAGAGGCAGGATTCTTCCGAAGGTCTTCTCCTTCGCCAACGACACCATAAGGCATGGGAAGTGAACCCGAAATCGGTTTCCAATGAACCGTCGGGCTCTCCTCTTGTTCAGGCCGGGCAATTTTCTTTGCGGCACCATTTATTGTTTATTGCTCTTAATGATTTTTATTAGCCATCTTACATACAACGGAAGTTGCTTGTAGCAGTTTTCATCCAACGGCAACTGCATAACACCACCATGCATCGGTAGCCGACTGCGGCCTCTGCAAAGCATACAAGACACGCACACAAAAAATTTATATATATACAGGCTGCATGTAATTTGATTTTCTACTACGCCTACTACCTACTACTATTGAAATTACTATAATCTTCATTACTTACTAGACTCGGACAATTTAATATTCACTTCTTCTATAAACTCAAATTATTAATAATAAACTCGTTTATTTTCATATTAATTTTGTATAATAAAATATTTACTTAATTAATTCAATAAACATACAAATAATTGAGATTCTTTACTTAATTAACATCAATAGAACAAAACTGATCTTTTTAATAAGAAATAAATAAATAATGATATAAAGTAAAATAGTAAAGAAATTTTTAGAATCAATGATAAAAGTTAACCTTTCTTAGAAATTTTACAAAGTTAAGTAACAAACATTTTGAAGAAAAAATTGAAATTTGATAATTTTCGTCTGTTTTGACTCAATGATAAATAACATGAGATTTAATTATAAAAAAGATATTAATGAAATTAGGTAATTATTTGATGTATTTAAACTTCATTCTCATTAGACAATTCGAATACATATTAATTACTTATAATTCGACCAATTTAAGTATAATTCAAACAGTTTAGTCATTGATATTTAATGATCCAATTAGTATCAAAATGTCCTACTTTCAACTATAGAAAAAAAAATCTATGACGATTTAAAGTGAACATTGTAAAAAATTAGCAATAGTTTAAATACATTGTATTTAATTGAATTTGATATATTTGGTAGAGAAACGATGTAAATTCTTTGTTAGAATAATTTAATAATATAAATTATTACGGTTGATTTCGTGCAAAATAATTACATAAGATTTCGTGTTTTTTGTCTGCGGCTCATCAAGAGATTATTGGGATGCAGTAAGCATTTCCGGACCCAACTTTATTTTTCTCCTCTCGCTCGAAATCCCGAAGTGAAACCTTTCTACTCAAGGTCAAACATCACATATAATTATTTACATTGTTGCGCTATATATATTACAATAATTTTAATAAAAAATATATATATATTAATTATTCATCATTAATAAAATTATTTTTCATAATTCATCTTTTTTCCTGTTCATTTTTGTATGGTTTTAAAGTCTTCAATTAGTCCGGTTTCAAGCAGATTTAGGCTGTAATGTGCATATTTAATATAATTAAGGAATGACTTTATATATTACTTACATAATAACTTATATTTATTGGAAGTTCATTTCTAATTAAACATTTACCATTATACAGTAAAACCTCATTTGGCGTTTCCTCGATTAACGCTGTTTTGATATAACGCGGTCTACTAAGCTTCGAGTAAAGATCTAAATTGTCCTATTTACTGTTTATTTTGACACCATTTAACGCTGTTTCGTTTAGCGTTTGTTATTTAGAAACGTTTTCTAAACGCTAAACGAGTATCACAAAGTATAATTCCGACAATTTTATAATCTTAATACCAATATTCAATTACTAAATGGAATATAATGGTCGATAGACAATTGGAAGTTAAATATTTTAACAAATACAGATTCAAATAATATACAGAAGAAGAATGTAATAAATTTATATACAATCATGTTTATATGTTGCAATTAATGAATAATCGATCGAATTGGAAATGTAATTTTCCAAATGATTATTTCATATCCGCTGAATTGAATAGGTTAATCAACCTCCAATTGCCAACTAAAATTGATGCACCGCTCCAAACACATTTCAACAAGTAATTTCAGCAACTCACTGAAATTTCATATCCCACATGATTATTTACCATTTATGATATTTTAAATACACACAATTCATCCAAACAAACCAAATCATTTAGAAATACTTAATTGCTTTAATTAGGTATTTGATTAAATTTAGAGTTTATAAAATTTTATTATTTATTTATTAATTAATTAATTAAGGTAATGACAAAGAAAGAAATATTTATGTCAAATAACTGATATACTTTTATAATTGTCAATAGATGGCGCTTTTTGACATAATTTGGACAATGTCAATGGAAAAATTTAAAAGATTAAGAAATTTTCTCAAAAAAAATAAACTTTAATAGTTGCGTTTAATAAAGAGAAATTATTTTAATCTAAGGATTTAATTAATTGTTATATAAAATTTATTTATGTAATATTATGTGGTTACAAAGTAAAAACAAGTTATGACAATGCGTTTATATAAGTTATTCAATCAATTATAAGCATTGTTAAAAAAAGGTAATAATTAAAATTAACTAAAAAACAAGAAAATAATATGATCGTAAATAATATTTACTTGAGTCTATAAATGTTTACTGACGTAAATCATCAACGCTTCAAGATTGTTGAATGCGAAATGGAAAGTGTTTTTATTTTCGTTAAGAAGAAAAATATAAAGGAACAATGCAAATTTTTCGTTCGCGAGGTTCAACAAACTCGCGTATATATATATATTTTTGGCGATAGTTCGGTGCACGAAAAGTAAAAAAATAATTACGAAGACAAATAACTGAAAGTCGCATGCAGAATGCAAACCGTACGCTTTAACGCGCGTATGATTCATATATTAATATAATAGTTAAACATCTATATGCATGCATACAAATGAGGTCCGAGCATTTCATGTTGATATTTCATTATATTACGCTACGTTTTCATTGGCATGTACGTGTATCATTAATATTTATCGTTTCTAATAATAAATAAAACGTCGCACCGAAAATCTAGACAGTCTGGTGTTTTTGTTAGCATCAATGTTCATAATTTTGTATACTATATAAAACAAGTTTAATTTATAAAAAATATAAAACTATTAGACTTAGTTTAAATATTGTAGTTTTATCTATCATATGCATATTTGATGATTTAATTAACGGTTGTGGTTATGAAGTAATTAAATAAAACGTGAAAGCGTGAAAAAAAAAAATTGGAAAATTCCCATACCTCAATAATATCAGATGTTGCTTATGTATCCACCCTTTGTTTTCTTTGGCTTTCTTTTAAAACACATTAAAATTAAGTTTCCTATAAAAAAATAAATTTCAGCAATATTTTCATTCAAAAATATGTGTGGTACTTTTGGTAATTTCAGTCAATTTATAAGTGAATTACAGTAATTTAGATTGCAAAAAACGGATTTTATAAGCTTATTTCATAGTATTCTACTACACAAATTTTCTTTTCGTTACAATATAAAAAAAAATAATCTATACAGAAGTGACAAGTATTAGTTGAATGTAGGTTTATAGTCACTTGGTGTTTCCAATTACAAAACAAACCTTTTTTGTATACAATATAAAGATTACATTATTTAGATCTATTTCACATCTCTTTATAATTTAAATGGTGACATAAATGTTCCAGTAATGTCAAACAGTAAAGGGTTAACTGTATTTCTTATTGAATTTTATAAAATGCCTAGCTATTTCATATAACGACTAGGTAATGTACAAAATATAATTATGTTTCAATACATTGATACATTTCTTGATGAATTAGACCAGGTATTTTCTAGAATACCGAATTGTATACTTTGTGGTTAGCTTGTACAACAATACGTGTAATAACTGTCGTTGGGATGAAGAAAGAATATGCATATGATATCCAGGTTGATCGATGTGAATGTGTGTGTGTGTTTAAAGTTAAGATGTCGACCGCAGTTTTGCAAGAGCTGTAAATGACACCTTATTAGTTAGGATTATCCTGCTAGCACTCGCCAACCCTTCGCACCGTGTTATTATTAAATTCTGACGCGGCTTTAATTAAACTTGAAGCCAAAGTCTTTAAAGCGACCCCCGCCGCCGCTTTCGTTGCCGCCTCAGAAACAACAACAAACAATTTTGAAGGCAAGGGACACGAAGGGTTCGAAAAAAGACGATACAAGAAGAACGACGTGTATTGGATGTTGAAGTTGCGATGTGTGTTTGATCAGGAGGCAAGGCGAGCGCGCAAACCAACGGCAACAGGTTTTATTTCAATTTACTTCTGATTATGTCAATGCCTCGTGGAAGGATATTGAATTTCAGGCCTCACCAGAGAAGTAGACCCGTAATTACCTGTAATGTGCTAAGCCAGAGTTATTTCAATGGATCGGCTACTGAATCCATTTCCAACTACTGCTTCTTGTTTTATTGCCTCCGTTACACCACGTATCTCCATCGTTGTCTTTTTTTATTTATTTATTTTTTGTTCCCTTATTATTACTTTTTGTCTTCGATTCCTTCAACCTCTTCACGTCTTGACGTACAATTTAAGCTTCCGCTCGATGTATTCATTTTTTTTATTTGTTTATTTTCTTCAGATGTACCGACCAGCTTAAACGGTGGCGTAGGCCATTGTCCGAGTTCTTGGCCTGAATATCCGACGCCGTATCCAGGATACAGTCCTCCTCAACCACCAGGTTACTATGATCATCATCAGGACAACAGCCAGGCCTTGAGTTCTTTACCCACAGGTACTGTATTTTGTCCTGTTTTTGTTTTAATTAAAAACTGAAACACTGATAAATATGTAATATTCGGCTTCGATATGCATGAAACCACAATTATTTAATTAGTTTGATTTGATTTAATTATTGGAGCGTCGGCGGATCGAAAAATCGAGTAAATATTTGTGGTTTTGCAGTTCTGCCGGAAGCGCAGCACGAGTACGTCAACACCAGCCTGACGTCGCCTCCGACGAGCTTCAACAGCGCCAAAGCGGAGCTGGACCAGATGAACATCTGCACGAGCCCCAGGTACACCGATCCCAACGCCTACTGTCCGAACAACTGGACACCATCGGCGAATTACCCTTCCAACTACAACTACTATCCGCTGAACAATAATCCGCAGCAGATTGCCAATCCTACCACCATGGTTTACACGCCGTACCTATACTCAACCATCAACCAAAACCAAATACACCTGCACGTGCACAGCAGTCCGGAGAAGAACGAGCATCAGAACTATACGGAATCCCTTGCCCCCATACGGGTGTGCACTGACGTTTTATCCCAAACAGACACTAGCATGCAACCGCAGATCGAAAGGACCCCGGTGACGGATCCCAACAACGTCTGGAGACCATACTAAAACGGACATCAACTGCGATTCAACCGAATTGATTTAACTAAATGCATATCAAAATCTATGTGATTCTGTAGGAAACAAATATATATTATAATAATTACTATTATTATCGAAATATATATATATATTATAAATACTATACTATAAGTCTATTGTAAATAGTTTATACATAAATGCAATGTTTTAAAAGATTAATTTAAATTGAAATAAAGTCAAAAAAATATCGGTATTATTTTCTTTTATTACACAGTACACACCCAAATAAAATCTATGACAACAACTAAATTTAAATTTAACTTTTATATCTATCCTTCCCTAAATTATATAAAAAAAGAGTAATCATAAAAATACGTAATTAAAAAGTTCTATTCATAAAATATTGTCAATCTTCCTTCATAATACATATATTAAAAAAAGTTACAATTCTTAATTCATAGATTTATATTAATAGTATCATCTCTGTGATCTACAACAGTGTTTGGGAAGTTTGGGAAAACTTTTTGGTCCGCGACCACTTAAAAAATTTAAAGGACCCCCCGAAGATTGGGTATGTATAGAAAAACGTAGAAAATCAATTTTTCTGCGACCCACACTTTAAGAATCACTGATTAATAACACAACAACTAACATTTTTAACTCTAACAAAGTTGTTTGATTACAATTTGATTTACACTCAACATCTTATATTAATAATATCATAAGTACATCATAGTAGTTGCTACATCTGACATTTTTGTTTTATATAACGCATAGTGTGGATGCAGCATTTATTATCATGAATACATAAAATTTAAATATTTGTATCACGAAATAATGAAAAGATAACTAAAATCAAAAAAGACAAATTTACCTGTAAAGTCTAATATATAAACTATGTATCTTAAAAAAGAACAAATAAATATTAGAATTCTATTGTTAATAATAATATCAAAGATCAAAATTTCATGCCTAATTGTAATACTAAAATAAACGCTTAAACTGTGCACGTGTGTAAATAGAGTTGCCTGTGCTGATCTGAATTAAAATTTCAATTTGAAATACGTTTAGAATGTCCACAATATGTACTATTATAACCAGAAAGTAAATTAACAATAATAATTTTGAAGCAAAACAATAAAAAATTACATATAAATTACTAATGTTATGTTCTTTCAACAAAAATATAATTTATCAAATATTTACACTACATGATCTAATTTCATATGATTTAATTCATGTACAAGAAGTACCAATTTTTTTTTTCTATAAAATAAGTAAAGAATTCACTAATTAAGACAAAACTCTTCAAAAACTAACATTTCATATTAGATTCTTTTAATAATGATCTACGTTAATAAATTATTGTATAATAAATTATTAACATGTTAAAGCAGTTCAAAGCTCTTAATACATAGAGCATAATGTTAATAATTTAAATACATAATTCATTGTAAATTAATGCTGAATTTTCGATTACATTAACCTATTTATTATAAATTTAACGCCAAAATCAGATTATGCATGTAAAATTTCCAACTGACATAATTTTTATCTGGTTTTAAAAATAGTTTATCATAAAATGTTTGCCATATTCTGATAACATTTTTATAGTAAGATTAGTTGAATTTAATTGCAAAAAAAATCGTTCTTAAATATTGACCTAAATATAGGAAAAAAATTGTATATTTAAAAAATCCACTTGAAATAATTTAATGCAATTTTATTTAATTTGATTATTTATATCCAGGTACCAAAATACTGATTTCAGTTATTTTTAACCAAATTATCAATATTTTAAAACTACTCGACGGAATTAATGTTGTATCTAGTAGTAAAACGATGCAAATTCATTAGATAACGATCAATGTATGCTTTAAGATGAATGTACGAATGAAATTATAGTACTTTTAATGTTATAATTCAGTCTACTCGAAGCCTAAATTTTCCTATTTACTATATGTTCATTTAACCTTGTTGTCTTAAAACGCATCTTAAGACCACTAAATGAGGTCTTACTGTATATAGACGTTACAATTCCTAATAACTTAATTTTACATAAGTAATTTCTTAAGTCTTACAAATATTTCAATTTTTCAAGTATTTCTTTATTTCACATTTTGATAGATATTAAATGTCATAAATCAGACATTTAATTGTCATAAAAATCAGCAAAGTATTCATGTAATTCTCGTCGCGTCGGTATAGTTAATATTTCTGTTCGCAACAGTAAAATTAATCAGCAAGATGTCTATGCAATCAGAAAATGAAGAAGATCAGCAAATAAGTTTCGGTTTGGTCGGAATAGCAGGAACGCAGGAGTTTCAGAAATGCCTCACGTACATAGAACTACTACACAACAGGTTTCCAGACAAATATCAGGAACCGCAAATTAGACCCATGCTGGATTATGACTGGGAAGAGTATTTGGTGTATGCAAAGAGGAAATACGGAGGCGGATTCTGGACGCTGAAGAAACAACACGTCGTATTCCTCAACGGTACATTTCTCGGAGATGATGAAGACCTGTTGGAGTATTTGAGGAAGGACATGCATATCTATTTGAGAAGAAATTACAAGTGTTTGGGACGTGCTGCTGTTGTGGATATCTTCAAGAAGTACACGGAAATCGGGGTTTCATCACCAACGTATTCATTAGTTTCTAAACTGAACTCTAAATATGATTTCAGAGGAAATTTGTTTTCTTAACAATCGCGATGAATCACCAAGTTATTGGAAATATTATCTTCATGGTAAAATAAATACATCACTTAATTCGTTGATTTCAAGATCTAAAATACTTAGTATTTTTAGTTGTACACAGATTTGGTTCCAAAAACCTGTAAGAACTTTTTGAAGAAATGTCGAAGTCGACATCAGGGTTATATTGGAGCACCTATCCATAGGTTTACTACAATTTTCTAATAATTTCAAATAATTCTACTTCGTGTTTAAGGATAATGCAAGGAAGTTGGATCCAATTTGGAGGTAACCATTTGAAGCAACACAAGTGGCGTTCCTGCGAGAACTACAAAATTCCACACAATCGTCGCGGGGTTTTATCAATGTGTAACAATGGAAGACATAAGGATAATATGACTCAATTCTCTGTTTCGCTAAGTCCTACGGATTGGATGAACTGTAGATACGTTGCTTTTGGGTAAACATCTAAAAGTTCTTTATATTTAGTATATTGTAACAATTTCTTCAAATTTTACAGACAGATGATTCAAGGAAACAACATTTTGGAAAAAATAGAAAAGTGCAAAACTTATTACGAGCATCCTAACAAAGATGTTATTAAAATCGTGAATTCCGGCGAATTTAGTTTCGACAGTTCGGTATCCGATAAGGCGATGAAGGCTATTGACGATTACATAGAAAATCGTGAGAATAACCAGGTAGTGGATATCCTAGATGCGCGGGCTATTCCTTCGGAATTGCTGGAGAAGAACTACAAGCGCGGAGACTATTGGTTTATCAAAGACAACATGCATTATCCGATGGACAATTATCCTTATTCATCGGAGGAAGAGTTTAGAATGAGTATAGCCTCTTCGGTGGAAGAAGAGTATGATTATGACTACGATTTACTCTTCGACAAGTATGGAATATCTTCAGAATACATTTTGCGCCTGTTGAGTGAAGGCTACCAAAATGATCATTTATTATCCAGTGTACATCTTAGTAATATACAGAGTGTTAGTAGACATCATGTTTTGGAAAGTATATTGTCAATGGGTGGAGAAGGTTAATGACTAAAATTTACAATGTTAATTAATAAATCAAATTCTACAAACTACAGAGATTGATATATCCTACTTTTAACTTAGTTATCCCGAATTTTGATTATAATTTCTTATTGGAATGTATACGTCTTTTTGAAATTCTTAATTTCATTAGAAGATCTGAAAGCTGTCTCCAAAAATATTTACTATTTAAAATATAGAACATATAATTTGTATAGGATACGTATGGAGTGTTGCCTATGGTGGTGTACCACGAGGATCATTCTTGGGGCGATGGCAGCGCTTGTTGATGTCGCAGTACTACTTTCTAGATTCCTGCCACAAAATTATCGATTACTCTTTTTTCCACAGCGGAATTGGCGGTGGGGACTACAATCCTGTATCAAAACCAGTCCGTTTGCAACTGGAGAGCGGGATCAACGGTGGGTTTAGTTTAGTATTGTACAATAGTGCTGCAAGTCTGCAACCGCAAACCGTTTCGTAAATTGCAACTGGAAGTAGCGGAAGAGGCACCATGTCGGAAGAGATCGCGGAAAACGGACACGCGAACGGCGGAGACGTCCCGGAAATCGAGCTGATCATCAAGGTGAGTAAACCCCAAAGAGAGCCGCCGCCACCGCAGTCAGGTATACAACCAGAGAGAACCTTAAGCTCCTCGCGGGGCGTGTCTTCCGTCGCACCTTTAATCTTGAAAGTATTATAGCATACAAAGAAAGAGAAGCGGACACTTTCTGAATCTACTTGGTCGGGATGAAACTATCCCAAAAAAAAAAAAATATGTGTATGAAAAATCCCAGCGTGCCCATGACGTAATCCTTTAGCACGGGACCTGCTGACCATCCGTCGGCCGATCGTGCAAAAGAAGTAAATCAAATAATACTAACTAGAAAAAAAAAACTTCGTTCGTTTTGACACATGAATAATTGCGGACACGGTCCATTTTTGGCTTACCGGACGAAAATGGCCTTGGCAGCAAAACTAGCAAATGCAGCAGCAACAGCACAGGCTATTTGTGAAATTGCATTTTGCACATACGAATACCATGGCACTTCCCCCCACGATCAAGTGGTCCACATGTTGGAAATGCCCCGATGGAAACGTCAAACCTATTCTGGAACCGAGCTAAACAAAGGCGAAGCCTCTTGATCATTAAGAGACAAAAAAAATAGAGTTTTAGTGGAATCCAACTGGAATTGGTATTTCGAGCAATAATTAAAAAGCAACAACATTAACAATAAAACCTTGGTTCATTTACATAGAACAATACTTTTAGTTATTAACGTAAAACATGCACATGCGTAAATACATATTCATTTGTGTTCAATAAATTAAAAAAAAATATACAGAAATGTTCATGTCTAGTATTCACTTTAATATTAACTGCGTTCTACGGTTTCAATCAACAAAGCTTTTTAAACTGTTGATTCACCAATATTAGTCTAAATTCGTCATAAAGACTTGTATTGTTGTCAGTAACACTGCACCCTGTATCTCGTATCTTAGAATCATATCATATTACCTTGAATTTCTGTATATTTTTATACATGTTTAAACATTATGTTTCATTATTTGCTTTTAGTAATCTACAGTTACCGTTTCAAATCAACATAAGTCTAAGCCTCATAACATTAACTGAACTTTCAGCTATTCTGTAAACAACATATACTTTTTTCAGTGAAATCTATCAAGATTCAGGCCAAATAATTCTTTCAATGAATAATGTCTGAAAATACATTGGCGATCGACCAAAAATCATTACGCGATCCAAATTATTGACACTCATGATTTACTGCTTGGTGTTGAACTTTAATACTATTTTTATTTTCCATTACAAAACTTTTTTAAACGCATTTATTAATTTAAGTAAATAAATTCATTGACTTATTAGTAATTAATTTACTTATTAATAAAATAATTTGAAAGTTATATTAATTTTGTCATTTGCCTATTTTTTAATAAACAAATAATTTTGGTACTTTAACTTTTCATACTTTAGACCAGAAGTTCCCAAACTTTTTTATGTCGTAAACCCTTTTCCATGTTTTTTGGTTTTGGGTAGACCCTCTACTTACCTGATATTGATTTTTGTAAATTTATTATTTATATTGGGACATCTTTATAATTATTAAGATCTTTGCTCTGAGACTGCGCGTATGCTTGTAACAAGATGATACTGGTATATCATTATGTGCAGGTTTTTACAAGTTCAAAATGTATTGCGATCACAAATCCAATGCCTACATCCTACAACTTACACAATTTTATAAACATATATATTTTTTACTTGATAGGTACTTTTATAAATAATGTATATGTCTTTATATTATAAGATAGTATAATGTAAGTAAATAGGTACTATCAGTGTATGTTGAGATCCACTATTGTGGACCCCATTTTCATTTCATGGACCCCCAAAATTTTTTTTCGCTGACGTAGACCCCTTGCAGGTTGTCATAGACCCCTGGGAGTCGATATAGACCACTTTGGGAATCACTGCTTTAGACTAAGGTCAGTCCATGTGTCTATGTATCTAAAACTGTAATCACCGCATTACAACAAATAGAATTTCGAACGTCATTGGTAATGAGTAAATAAAAATATCAAAAACCTGTAACTATATAACAACGTTAATCATAATTACGAATGTGAGTAAACTGCAATTACATAATTGCATTTAATTTTGATGTAGATATAAGAAAAAGTGTGGTATAAGGATAAATCTATTACACTGTGCAGCATACTAATTAGTATAAGAATTATTTTAAATTGCCGTGCGCGGAGGAAAACTGTAATGCTTTGGGGGCATGAATAAAACATTAATTCATCGTTTCGGTTTCGTAATCAACCCGATGACAGTTCCAAAACGAAGATGGCATTTCGATTTACCATTCACGTATTTCCTCATATTTGAGAAACAACGATTCTAGAAAATATTAGAAGAATATTACCATTTTTTAGCAAGATTGTGTTAATTCTATTTAATTAATGTTTAAGTTTCTTATTTGTATTAATTGTAGTTCCAAGAAGTGTTAGTTTCTTACTGGAGCTAAAAGTATAATTACAAATTAACTCTAAGGTCAACAATTTACCTTTCAGCAATCGTGTGCTTCTTTTTAAGTATACTTTTTTTTATTCCTGAAGGAAACACTGAACTAAATAAACCACACATGATATGAACATAGCATAATCGCATCGAATGACCTAGTTCAATATTACTTAGATCCTTGTTAAATAACCGACTGTTAAATTAACCAACAGATGATAATATCAAGTTTATTATTGCTTCAAAACGAGTTTATGTTTTTGGTCACTCTCACTTCATAAATGAATCATGCAACTACTTTTTTTTATATAGTAATTCTCCATCTTTTCTGTTCATTTGCGACGTTCTTCTCATGACCCATTCATTTAGCTATGACTCACAGAAGTATTAAAAAAATGTTATTAAATAGAAGAATCAACGAAGATGCAGGAATGCGTTAACTCTAACCACCAATTAAACGGCTTAAGCACGATTTTAATTGCGATGGAAATTGAATAACATGTATTTTTTTTAAACTCATATTTGTATACGAATAGTGAAAGTGGGACTACTTTTAACCAATTGCAAAAGTGAATCCTTTGACTACCAAAACAATGCTGATGCGCAGTACACTTGACATCTGTTTGTTTAACTCTCTTAACATGCTGTTGCTCTTAAGGTCCCACATATTCCAAGGAAATGCCATATTTGTGCATGAGAAATGCGATATCTTAATTCGGTTTTAATTAATTTAGGCTTGTAAATATAAGTTTATAAACACGACAATTCGCATTTGGAAAGTATTTTAATGAATAGAAAAATAATTAATCCGGGTATTTTTTCTTTATATACATATCTAATTTGTAGTGATATTTATTACTTGTAAACAACATTTTTTTTATGTGCGAACAAATGCAGGAAAATATAAAAATGTTTATTGTTCGTAACAATTTATGGTTTTGTTACCGTAACAGTAGAATATTAGTCATTGCAATGGTAAAAACAATTGAAGATTATAGCCAACAAAATCAGACGATGACAAATAATTATTTAAAACTTTTTATTTATAAGACATTTAGCAACAAATCACAGTTTTCATTTGATTGTTTATTAAAACTAACCACTAAAGTTTATAAAACATTCATAGTATTATCCAATATGAGTCAATAAGAGTAGAACAACAATATTTCGCATAGTCCGGTTTGTTTCGACATTGGACTATTTGCACAAAAAGAGACTTATGTATAGGATAAAAACACGATTATTTATGCATTTCGTGTTCATTTTTTATAATTAATCCACACTTATCGAAATCGCACTATGATATCATAGTGCTAAATTTATTAACAAAATGCGATTTCGATAAGTGTGGATTTTGTTAAAAGAAAAATATATTAAAAAGTATTTTGCTGGTAACAAGAACATGAATATAAGGAAATTACACAAGTTGTTCAGGTTTTTTTTGAGATTTGTAATATGTGTTCTATATTGTTGTATAACAGTATATACCTTGTTTATACATCATACCTTGTTTATTGTAAATTAATTCAATGATTAAGTTTCACTTCCTATTTTATAATTTCTATGATTTATATAGAAAATGTTCACGAAAACCGTAAAAATTAAGTTTTTATGATTTTCAGTTGATAGAACATAGTGGGTCACTTAGGAAGTAGCAAATATTTCTATTAATAATTTGTTCTTTCCTTATAGAATAGATAAAATAATAGATTTTATGAAAATCATAGTTTCTGTAAAAATGTCATAGGAAACCCTATGATGAAAACAAATACTTCTATCAATAATTTGTTCTATACTAAAAGAGTAGAAGAGAAAATTAAGAAGTATTTTAACTTAAGACATTTGAAAATCCTTTTCAGTTTAAAACGTATGTTCTATTTGTGTCTTTAGTGTGTATAGAGCCAAAAATAAGATAAATTTAGCAAGATCCAAAATAATAAAATTCTGTTACTTCTATTAATTTCACAAGCATTAGAAAACTAATTATAAGTGAATTATAATTGATGTGAATTCATTTATTTACTAATCTTAATTGGACTTATTACTACTACTACTAATGAATGAAGTGTTTATTATATTTTCATTAAATTAAATGATCAACCATTTATAATCCATGGTTTTTCATTGATAGGAATAATGAACTTCTTAAAACTATTGAATCATTTCAGTATATAAATAACAGACATTAAAGCATTGTTTAATTTAAAAAACAGCTTAGTGCTTTTCCTTGTAAAACCAGAATTCTCGAAAATCAAGCCGCAATCAATCTTTGAACAAAGCGGAAACCAAACGCAAGATATGCGTCGCTAATGTTTCCTACAGGATAATGGAGTTCTTGCGTAATCATCGTGCGTGCGATATCCATTCGTGAAATTGTAAAACAACAAAAAAATCCATAAATCACGGCCGGAATCATCGAAGAAGAGAAAACTGTCGATCTCTGTGTAATTACAATCATCCTAATTGAGTAATTGGGTATTTTTTTTTAGAAATTTCAGAGTTGAAAGAGAAATGTCCGCCGGTGGAAGTACAGTTAGTTAGTTACTGGAGACCTCTAAATTGTTGTTTATTAATAGGCAGACCGTAAACAATCCAAGTCCGTAAATTGTAATGCATTAATGTCGTTGCTTGTTTTCAGTTAAATCATCGTTTCTTTTGTGCTTTCGGAAACGAAATGGGTTTACACGAAATCATTAACGATTGTCTGTTTGATTGAACAAACGAAAAAAATAATAGGGCGTACGCTTTTGACCTGCATAGTGTTTGGTAATTCATGCGACATACAACACGTCTGCACCTATTTGGGTATTCAATGCGTTGCTTGTATTAAACCCAAAGAACTTAAAAAAAACAGTACATTTCCTATTGGAAATTTTGTTAGTTCGCTGAAATTTGTTAAGATTTTAGGAGAATTATATAATAAATTAAAATAAACAGTTTGGAAAAATAATTTGTTATATTTAACATAAATGAAAGAATTAATTTTATGAAATTTATTAAAATTTTAGGTGTATCATAGAAGTAATATGAGCAGTTTGTTTTTGAAATCTGGTTAGTTGTAATTATACTTCTATATATGTTACGGTAAAAGTACATAATCGGTAAATATACATGTATACATTTACCACCGGGAAATGTATACATTTACCCAATGACGTAAATGTTCATATAAGTAAGTAACTTATATATTAAAATATATAAGTTATGTCATGCACACAAACACAGAATTATTTTATTTCGAACCTAACACATTGTTTACTGGTGACCTAACCTAACCTTGATACAACAAATGTAACTCGTATTTATTATTTTCAACATTTACCGGTAGAAGTAGATATGTGACGCTGCTGTCAGATTTATACTTTCATTTACCTACAAGTTCGGTAAACGTATACATTTACTACCGATTGTGTATTTTTACTGTGACATATATACTAAAAGTTTTGTTAATAAAAGTGTACATTTCTCTACTTAATTTGTTAATATTTCAGTCGAATTATATACGAAAGTAATGAAAATCAGCGTTTTTCAAAATTATTGCAGTGTGATTCAACATATTTGTTTGTAGTTATACTACGATCCCAATGTTTATACCATACATTTTGTCATTTAAAATTTATCCTGACCTATGATTCTTTAGAAACGCTGTTGTAAATAATATCTTGGTTGTTTTACTTGTATCAAACTCATACTTAAAAAGAACGTTAGTTTTTCATTAGGAATTGTTCGTTAATTTACTGAAATTTGTTAATATTTCAGTCGAATCAGCGTTAGCCACATGACTTATATTTTTGTAGTTGAATTACAAGGTTGAGAAACGCTGATTTAAATATCGTGTTTGTTTTACTTGTATTGAATTCGAGCTTAAAAATATCGTAATTAAAAAAAAGTTAATTTACAGATGATTCATATATAGTGGTAAGAAATAACGTAAACAGTTGTTTTTAAATATCTGGTTTGTGGTTACATCATCGTCTCTTGAGAAATTGCTGCAATATTTGTTTAAATCTGCGAGTTTATTGACTTCGAAACGTATTAAGTTTCAGTAAAACTAAGAAGTAAAAAAAAATATATGTATAACCTGAGATACGGTGCTGTTCTCGTGGGCGTTGCTCCAAAGCAGGAGCCTTGGCCTTAATAAAAATTCTTTTGAATTGCACGACTCAATGGTTACCAGTCTAAATATTAAACCGCTAATCCCGAACGCCCACCGACTGAAAAATAAGAAAGACATAAAGATCAACTGCATTACAGTTGTTTCCCAACACCTCTTTTCATAGGACTTCAAGTCTAATCCATCCAAAAATCCAAAAATAATGACTCACAATTCATGTGCACAATTTCGCTTTGTTCTAAGGCCTTCCTTGCGCAACAACCGAAAATTCGAAGCACGCTTTCTCTAAAAAAAAAAGAACACTCGTCGGACTTCATGAATCATTTGCTTCATGGTGTGGGTCGCATGAAGCGAGAGAAATAACCAAAGAGACAACTTGCTGCTACTGCTGCTTGTCGTTGGTAACCTCGATGCAATATTTCCGACCCATTTATAGTAATTTTATTTCTCTTCTAACTCATTCTGCACAACCAAAGACCTTTTATTGTTTCCCAATTCAGTTGAAATATTGCATTTATAAATCGATATGGAAAAAAATACGTTTATTTATTTACTTTTTTTGAAAGTGTCGCTAAGAGAAATGCGTTGTTAGGTAATAACAACCGCTAAAGGAATCTCGATCCGAGCTATGCGGAATTCAGTTAAAGGCGAAAATATTTAAGAGGAAGGAAAAAAATATATACTAACATTAGACACGTTATTGTCTCGGTGTGGCGTTATTATCGAGTGGCATTAAAGTGTGACAAATTATGTAATTGAAGACAATGGGAAAACGATGCGGTTCTTTACTTTATTCGAATCGAAAAATTGAATTTAATTGGCAGTGACCCAGTAAATGAGGTTATTTATGGACAAGTAAAAAAAAATGAAAGAAAAACGTTATCAGGAGAATAAAACCTTACGTTATGCAACTGACGCATATAATTTCTCTCTGTGTGTGTGTGAATGCATGAATTAATAATTGCAATTGCGTTTAGGCTAAAGGTCAAACATCGTGGCTTTGCGTTTGTTGAATAATTATAAAACACCTTTTATTCCATGTATACATTTAAGTGCAAATTAAAGTTTTCAATGGATTTATAACTCGTTTTATTGATCGATGATTTATTACCGTTATTTGTTGTTTGGTGGTGTAGCTCGAGGAGTTTTGTGAATTTCTAGAGTATTTGCTACTGATTTTCATAAATTATTTATGAATTTCAAATGTAGGTTATATAATTTACTTTTAAAGTAAATACTGAAACTCATCACATATGCGTACAACTCCCATATTTAAAGGTGCGTTTACACTACTTGGTATTAGTTTATTTGAAAACTTGTAGAAAATAGTAAACTAGATTTATTTGTTATTACATATAGTTTAGTTACTTACTTGCCTATATACAAGTAATGATACTTGTACTTTTGTAAAACGCATATATCCAAGTTTGTAGAGTATTAAAGATTTGCTATTGATCATTACATTTAGTTACTTACTTGCCTATATAGAAGTAATGTTACAAGTACTTTTGCAATACGCTTATATCCAAGGAGTTTTGTGAATTTGTAGAGTATTGAAGATTTGCTATTGATTTTTATAAATTATTTGTGCATTTGAAATGTAGTTTTATATAATTTACTTTTAATGAAATACTGAAACTCATCAGATATACGTACAACTCTCAAATCTAAAGGTGCACTACTTGGTAATAGTTCATTAGAAAAATTGCAGAAAATAGTGGACTTGATGTCATTACATTTGGTTTAGTTACTTGCCTATATACAAGTAATTTTACTTGTACTTTTGCAAAACGCATATATCCAAGTTTAGAATGATATAATAATATAAGAGGTGCGTACACACTACTCGGTGTTAATAATATGGACATATGTAACATGAAAAATTACTTGCCAAGTCACGAGTAGTAATAAACTATAAATCTCTATAAACAATTTCATTACAGAATTATGCAACTAAAAATATACAGTTAATATGTATTGTATAAGTATTTTAATATAGATAGTGAATGAACTAATTTTCAAATTGCTTAACTTTTATCAACTGTCAAACATAATTAAATCAATTTATTTTTTGTACGTTAATAATTGTAGTTTGTTTCTGATAAAGGTAACAGCAATTTCGAATAGATTTAGGTCCACTTAACACACATATTTTTTTTAAGTTGCTACAAGCATTATCTATACACGCGTCGCTTTTGGACACACCGCAATTCAGGTCGAATTTAATAAACATTACGTTTCCGTATTGAGCCGACTTTTATTGATAGAACAGATGGCAATTCGGTGGAACGCGTCACACGATTGATGTTCTGACGCAACGGACCGCACAAGAACCTCTTCAGAATCTCTGATGTAATCATGTATTTTTGTAAACGCAAGACTTTCAGTTCAATGTTTATTTTTATAATCGATTTGCCATGTCTAAATTTAAAATTGTGAACATTTTAAATCAAATTTTTGTTTTTTTAATTGATACAAAATTAAAATATTATATCAAATTTTTACAAACAATTTTATATCTGTTATTTCCACAAAGTTCGATATGTAAACCTAAAATTTACAATTTTTTGATTTTTGGGACAATAAATCTTCAATGTTTATGTAAGAAATAATTAAAAACAAGCAATGTACATTAATTTCGTTTTTAGTTCAAAAGCGAGGTAACTGAAATATACATGAAATGTAAAATGACTTAAGTCTAAGCAGTTATTTATAGCCATATCTTTGTTAGTCGGTAGATAAACCGAAAAACAAAGGTGGATTCTGCTACGAATATTAGTAATATAACTAAACGTATTGTTTTCTTTCATAATCTTATCATAATCTAAATTAAACAAAACTGCACTAGAAAATACGTTTTGTCTGTATAGAATGGAGTTTAAATGGAAGATACACTCCTCTTCGATTGCAAATTCTTCTACTCCTACATCCCCCTCTCATCACGCTGTTGGAGCATCACAGACATAAAGAACGCCTCGAGCGTCTCAATATTGCACGATTAACATTTTAGGATAATTGTAAAGAAAGACAGTGTTGTTCATCTCAGAGCAGAATTTAATTCATATTAGCTCATCTTCAGTAACATTTAATAAATGGTAATTAAACATAATATTAGAGAAAAGAGTGTTGAAACAATCACCAGACCATGCGATATTTATGTATGTTAGAGAGAAAGAAAGATTTAAGATGACTCGAGGCATTCCACAGCGCGACAAACGGTATCAAATTGAGTTTGCATTTGGGTCGATTAAATATTTATACGAAGCGGATTACGAATGTATTGGGATGTAGTTGTGATGCATTTGGGTTACTATGTGATGTTACTACTTAGATACGTTTCTTTTCTCTATCTCTCTCTACTTGATCGTATCAACTTAAAAAAGAGAAGCGATGCTAAAAACGTGCGGAATACATTTCATATTGCAGACAAAACAGAATAAAAATAAAGTGAAGACGGAGGAGTGAAAATAATAAACATATGTTGGCTTGGCACAAACGAAAATGCCTTTCTGTTATTACGTAGAAACGCAAATATTTCTTATAATTTGTTGTTGTTAATGTTCACGTATTTTGTTGTTACGGATAAATTCCGATGGATTGGGAACGGATCATTGTTTCAGGTGATTGTGATTTTGTATGTTAAGTTGGAAAGTATTGATTCATTATTTTTATCCTACATACTTTCATCCCGAAGCAGATTTTCTCTGTGGCTGTGCAAGAAGAACAAGTCTGCAGCATAACCGTTTTGATGGTTTAATAATATTTGACCAATCCGTACTCGCTTTCTTCCTTCGCATCGCCAAACGCAGAAGACATTTTCTAAATGTCTCTGCATCCGTTCAAATTCTATTTTCAACAGAATTTTCATATACGTTGTACAAAGTGCTTAAATTCATCGAAAGCTGATAAAAAAACACGTATGGAGAACAATAAACAGTACAAATATATATATTTAGAATGATTTGCGATAATTTAGATAACATACCAAAGTTCTAAGTAACCAGCTAATCTTGCTTTGTATTTTATAATGATTTACTCACATGAAAAATTTACTGATTTTTTACATTTTCTTAAGTATATATGATTCATAATATTTAGTAAAATATATGTTTACTAATAAAACTAAAACTTGATGAAATGTTATATTTGATAGAAATATGCAGTGATTCTCAAAGTTTTGATGATCAAAGTACAATTTACTTATGACCAACATCTGGAAATATATTTTAAGAAAAGATTAGATTATTGGAGATCCAATATCAGGGCTCAAATGGGAATTAAAAAATAAGCACAAATAACCTAAACTTTCTTTTACTGAGGATTCCTAAAAAGTGTTACTCCTAGGCCCCCAAAAAATTAAGTTTAGAAACACTGTTAATTATGTAAATTAATCCAGATTTTGAATACGATTATTCAAAAGTTTGAGGAATTAAGATCAAGAAAATGTTTACTTCGAATGCAACTAGTTGCTATCAATAATTTAATTATGTTATTTATATAATCTCTATGTAAATATATCATTTAGCTTAGAAAGTTTTGAAATCAAATCAAATTCAACATTTAATAATAAATATTACTCAATCCTTGACTCAATTATATTATAATTGCATACATATCTCATATAAAAATAAATAATTTATTATTATTTTTCATTTAAATTATGTACGTAGTATTAAAAATAACTGGTTTCGCTTCATATTGAAAATAATTAAATTTGTTTATGGTTATTTTTGTATAAACATTTAAATTTTCCTTTTCCATTGATTTCTGACAAGTTAAATATAAAAAAAAAAGAATATTTATTGATCATTTTCTAGTGTAAACAATATGTTTTATAATATTATATAAATGAGGCGAAAAATAGCCGAATGGTTAGGTCGCCCTACTCACGATTTCGTAGGCCCTTTGTGAGCCACCTAGGGCCATCATTCATCACAGTCAAATGAAAGATGGACAGTCAAATGAATGAGGTTCAGCATATGGACCTTCAGCCAAGACAATGACAGTGTTAAGGGTAGCAGCAGATTCACAGTGAAAGGAAATATGTCAAAGCCAGGAACTGATGAAATACTCTAAGAAATTGGGTAGCAGTTGGGTTTTACGACAAAAGAGTTGAGAAACGCTGGTATAGAGTAGTTTATAGATAGTTTCAAATATTTCCTTCATTGCATTATTTAGTTGTTGTCCTCGTTATAATCTTGTTGTAATGAATCCTCCTGTTTGTGAGGATTTTGATGGATTTAATACATTATTTGTTGCTTGCAATTATTTCTTTTATCATACTAAATTGAATTGATTTTTGAATTGAAATATCTGTATTAATATTTGTATACATTTTCTATTTTTTTTGTATTTTTTCTTAATAAGTATGTTATTAGCTTTATTGTGTTTAAGATATAAAGAAACAATGAGAGAAAATGCTTTGGATAGATTGCGAGGTGTGTTTTGAAGGTGGGACTGAAGAAGGCGAATGAATGATTGTTTTATGCTAATAGGGGTTTACAAGTTGTAAAGCTTCCTAGTCTGGCAAGGAAATAGAACTTACTCTTCTCCACAGAAATAAAAACTACTTGTACACGTTTGCAGAACATATTGTAAATATATTATTTACGAAACCCAAAGTTGTAAACTCTTGTTTACTTTTAAAAAAAAGAATATTAACGCGTGACCACCTGTAACTCATTATTTTTTCCTTTCAGCGATCTAAATAATACGTAATACACAAAACTACATGCAGCTACAAATTGTGAACGTTTGCGTAAGACGATCGTATGACTTTAAATTACTGTCAATTCGCGATTGGTTATTAAAAGTCGTATTTGCGTACATCAACATTTTTTTTATAAATGCTGACTATTTTTCCTTCGCGGTTTTCATTTCTAATATTTCATAAAATACGTTGAACAATTTTATACTTTCTAAACTATCTTTTTTTTTATTCCATGGATAGTATTTTTTATTCATTTGTTTTCATTCCAATTCATGGAGACACCTACGTATTAACTGTTGATGTTATGACTTCAAAATGCAAAATCGTGCATCATTTCCAATAATAAAATATATAAAATATTCTAATATTAAATAATGGTTAACAATTATTCTTTTATTGAACATAAATAATTATTAATATATGAAAAAAATAGGAAGATTTAACAATTCAGTTTTTTCAACAAAATTCTTATTTAATTACATATACAGTTAGTATTTTTTTGTTCGTTATAAGCATTACTTTCCTATTGTGGTTTTATAGTAACTTACGTCAGCTTGACGTTTTTTTCAATGATGAATATACAAGGACAGTATCAGAAGCTTCAATGTCATTGATGTAATCAGTTTATTATTAACATAATAATTTCAATTTGCTAAAGGTTTTCATTTAAAAATACTTTATGTAAAGAAATCGACTTAGATTTGAGATGTTTTTATTGATATCATTTTGGGTGCGTCTTATAGTCCGGTGCAGTTTATATTCATGAAAGTAACGAATATATAAAACTTAGCTGACTTATTAAGTCTTATTTTGACTAATGTAACTAATAACACATTTATGATGATTGAGTTGAACAGCTGATGTCAATTGAATAAAATGTAGTTCCCATTAGATAGTTGCATTTGGATAATTTTTGAGCAGAGTATGTTAGGCTGCACGTTTTTAACATCTGCCGGAAGTGTGTAGAACAAGGCCATCCGTTGACCAACGGATAATTTTTTGGTAGTTACGACATATCTCTTCTCGCCGATCGACTGAGTCACGCTTGTTGCGAAACGTTCGCAATCCATTGATGATTTGGAATTCGCATGGAGCCGGAGCTCTCGCGTGAAAGAGGAAAGAGCTTTCGTTTAAAAGCAAAATTTTCGTAATTAAAACTCAGCTATTTCGCGCGCTCCATCAATTTTAATTGCCTTTTTGCTTTCATGACCGGCGAAAGTGAATATTACCGGTATTCACATACGACCTAAAAGATATGAAGACGATCCACTTGGAATTTGTTCAGTTCTAGCGATTTTTTTAAGCAAATCTTGGAAGGAATCGGTCTCATGCATAATGCTTTGTTAATTACGAAGAAATTACATGCAATTACAAGTTTCTCGTGTGTTTGCTTGACGAGGCCTCGCCATGGTCTGAAGTCTTCCTCCGACAGAAATGCAAAACAATTTGAATAATCTTTTCGATTCCAATCGATATCTAATTAACATGAACAGAATACCGTTGCTGGTAATAAATGTCCCAGTTGCATTCGGATCTAATTTCGCAAATTGAGGTATACGAAAAAAAACTGCTTAATTGGCGCTTATTCTACTTGGGTTTGCAGTTAATTTGCTTAGGAAGTCGTTAAACTACAGTTTTAATCTGTCCAATTTGAATATTATGTAAAATGAGGATGCTTTGTCTTTTCAGGCGTCGACCATCGATGGAAGACGGAAGGGCGCTTGCCTTTTCTGCCAGGAGTATTTCATGGACTTGTATCTGCTGGCCGAATTGAAGACGATCAGCTTGAAGGTGACCACCGTGGACATGCAGAAGCCACCACCGGATTTCCGCACCAACTTCGAAGCCACGCCACCTCCGATCTTGATCGACAGAGGCATGGCCATCTTGGAGAACGAAAAGATCGAAAGGCACATCATGAAGAACGTACCAGGCGGACACAACCTTTTCGTGCAAGTAAGTATCGTGGTTGGTTTGTCCCAAAACTTCCGCTGCAAACGCTGCTTATCTTATCTTTCCCCGCAACTAAAAATCGATTACCGTTGATAATTTATATTAGCACTGGCTCACGCTTATCTACCTCTGTGCATCCTGTTAATTTGAACGTTTGTAACTCGGTAATGTTTTTAGGATAAAGAGGTCGCCACGTTGATAGAAAACGTGTACGGCAAATTGAAGCTGGTGCTGGTGAAGAAGGACGACAAGAAGAACGCCGCGCCGCTCCTAGCTCACCTGAAGAGGATCGATGAGCACCTGAGGAAACGGGATACTCGCTTCCTTACCGGAGACACCATGTGCTGCTTCGATTGCGAGCTTATGCCTAGGCTTCAGCACATCCGCGTTGCAGCCAAGTACTTCTTGGACTTCGACATCCCCAAAGAGCTTACCTCTCTTTGGAGATACATGTACCACATGTATCAACTGGATGCTTTCACGCAGAGCTGTCCGGCCGATCAGGATATCATCAATCACTACAAACTTCAACAGGCCTTGAAGATGAACAAGCACGAAGAGCTTGAGACGCCCACTTTCACAACTTCAATCCCGATCGATGTTAGTCAATAAATCCACCAACAATTTCCCTCCCATTTAACAACTTCTAAACGCGACATTAGGAATCCAAGCAAATTGAAAACCAGAAAAGTATAAAAAAAAATCTAGTCTTTAATCCTCCCCCACAATCAACACAAACAAATTTAATTCATCGTAATTCGGATAACATTGGATTATGCGCTTGGACATTTACTAACTACTAAATGGACTTCATGTTGTATAATAAACCTCTTTTTTGGAATGTACTTTTATTCACCCTACTAATGAACAAATGTCGCTTTATTTTTTCTAACTAATAGTCAATTGAACTTGGAAATCACGACAGAATATTTGCGTGAGACAGACGACTTTTTACATTTTTATACGAGAAATGCGAAATTCATATTGCCTAAAATCGTCCTTTACTTACTTATATTATTAATATTCTTATTTTCTTTCCTACCCAGTGTATACTTAAGGAACTAAGTATTTTATATTTAAGGATTTATTTCTTTGCCTTTTACAAAAGAATCGGATTATTTCAAAAGAAAAACTACAAATTGGATTTATATAATATTATTATTATTATTACGAATTGGAAATTGTATCTTTTTAATTATCATTAACTTTAAGCGAACGTGTACAGATTTTTTTTGCAAGTTATATTATTATAATGATTTTTTTTTGATTGTATATTTAAATAAAGGATATAAAAATGTTTTTAAAATTTGTTGTTTCTTATTTAAAGCACATTAATTAAAGATTATAAAACTATAATAAAAGAAGTAATTAATTAACGGTTCAGTAATTATTGATTTAATTTTGTCTTTTATAAAAAAACGATAAATATACTAATTTTATTTGTTTAACTGCTAATTCCAAATTGAAAAAGTTTGTTTGCAAAGATCAATAACCATCAAATATTTTTAAAGAAATGTTAATAACAATTTATTAAATAAAATATACAATGTAAAGAATATTTTCACACTTGCTTTAAATTATTGTGTAGCATATTTTATAAGGATAAAGAGTAAACTTGGTAATTTTTGATACTATGATAAAATTATTCAAACTTATTAAGGTTTTAATCATTTTTGTCAAGTCGTTCTAATTGGATTGTATATAATATATACAATGTAGCTATATGGAAAAGTAAGTTGGTTAATAAAAAGGCTAACTTTAACCATAAGTTTAGAACTACTTAATAATTTTTGAAAGCTGATGTATGTTCAATTTTCATACAGTTATGTATGATGTGTTGCATATTGTAAAATTGCAGTAGCTCAACCTGTTGGATGTTAACGTATTTCTCGTAAATTGCAGTGGCAATGTAGAATGGTGAATAATGCATAGAGGTGCAAGGAAAGGCGTCGTTATGTAATCAACGATAAAAACGGAATGAATTTAATTGTAATCCAGTGACTTAAGATTGTCATTAGCTTTTTAGGGTCCAAAAATAACCTCGAAATTCTTGTACAAAAATGCATAAACTATTGCGTTTGACGACCATTCAAAGACGTCTCTTCTCTGAATATGGAGCGGAACGTATTCTGAGCGAAGAAAACCTTTCTAGGACTGTGACAAAGTTCCAGGCAATGCCACTCATTCGGATGCAGACACAAAACCCAGCAAGGAAGGCTGCTGTTTTGATACCACTGTGTGTTGTTGATGACAAGGTTTCCTTGCTGTACACTTTAAGGGCTTCACATATGAGGTCACATAAGGGCCAAGTGAGCTTCCCAGGTGGCATGCAGGATACTAAAGACCTGGATCTTCAATCAACAGCCTTAAGAGAAACCAAAGAGGAGTTAGGTATAGATGAGTCCAGGGTCAAGATATGGGGTATAGGTAATGCAATAGTAGCCAGAGGTGAGACCAGTGTGTTGCCAGTGATAGGCACCATCAATGGTCAGCTCAATATAAGTACCTTACCTATAAACCCAGATGAGGTGGAGCAAGTTTTCTCTGTACCCATTGAGGAGCTCTGCCAGAGTGATAAGTTTGGATACACCCAGTTCAAAACTGGTTACTCCACACCAGTCTACTTCGGTGGTGCAAAGAGGATATGGGGTCTCACAGCAATCATCACCTATACCTTCCTTAAATGCCTTGTGCCAACTGACATGTACAAACACAAAATCAGGTATATTTCCCCTGTGAGGAAATTGAATATGTGATAAAGATACTTTCTGTATTTATTTGTTATATGGAAAAAAAAATGTTTATTTAATAATAAAAGGACAAAAAATATAAATGTTTACTTTTAACTTCACCTTTCAATGCTATTTAAAACAATCACGTTATCAGACGATTGAATTAGATAAGTTATCTCGGCAGTATATTAACAACACTCGCGAAACGTTAGTTACTGTAGTCAACAGCACGACAATGAAAGCTATACTTTTCTGCGCACTTTTTGTAACTCTGGCTGTGTTTCACGCCAACGCTGTTCCTGAAGGGGTGAACTGTCCTTGCCCGAGGATCTATTACCCCGTCTGCTCGACTGACGCGAAAACCTTCAACAACAAATGCGAATTCGAATGCTACCAAGAGAAAAACAGGAGCGTGCGTATTGCCAGAGAAGGCAGATGCGAAGAAGAGAACATTTACGAATAGTTTCATCAATATTCAATCCACCGCAATGAAGACTTATGTATATCAATAATTATTTGTTTAAACCTTAGTAATTCGAAATTTATTGAAGCCATGAAATTTGTATTTTCACTTCCTACAAATCCAAATTGTCAATAATTTATATGTATTATTGAGACT
Source organism: Nicrophorus vespilloides (assembly GCF_001412225.1). Lineage (NCBI taxonomy): Eukaryota > Metazoa > Arthropoda > Insecta > Coleoptera > Silphidae > Nicrophorus > Nicrophorus vespilloides. The sequence continues at coordinate 127,201 of NW_017096951.1, forward strand.
AATAAAAAATATTGTTTACACATTACATTTTTCTTTAATTATTACCAATAAAAATTTTGAAATCTTATGCAATTTGTATATTTCCACTATATCCTCAAAAAGGAACTATTACTCAAATTTAGATAGTAGAACAATTTCTAATCTGATTAATTTGTTGCTACATTGATTAAAATGCAATTTTAGTTGGATTTAAATTATGTGAACTGAATTTGATAATTAGCAGTTTCTGTTTTTCTTCCGTTATTTGAAATATGGGCATAAAATCAGAGTTCCTTTAAAAATAGATGACGAATAACTTCCTTTTTAAGTGATTTAAGGTTTCACTTCTGCTATAAAAGACAAATCAAAACAACTTATCTTAACAATCATATATTAAATAACAGATATTAATTAAGAATGATATAAATGTCTATTGATTAATCAGAATCGCCGTCTTTCATTAACAGTCAAAATCTTTTCAACGATCGACGCTCGCTCTTCTAAAAGCGACCGTTGGCTGTCATCCACAGCATCAGATTTAATGTTTTTCAGCAAAAAATGATGGACAAATAGTCGAAGACTTTCCCTGAACATTTTCAGCTTCTCCGATTGCGCAACGTTCGTGAAAACTTCCTTCATCTGCTCCACGTCCTCGAACAGCAATATGCCTATCAGGATTTGACGCATGAAGCGCAGCGTGATCTTATCCAGATCACCGAATTGAACCACCTATAAACAATGTTTGCGTTCACAAGAAAAACAGAGCACTCAACCTAATTAAACATTACCTTGAGTGTGGATATAGATAAACCCTTCTCCAAGAACAAGTGTGTCAGCATCTTTGCCAAGTTGCTTATTTGCTTGGCCGAACATTCCGTCAGACCTTTCAGTTTATCCCATACAGAATATTTTATTGTCATCTGTATAGTAAATATAATTATTAATAATATTAATTTATTTGTTTTAATTAGCTAATTCATTTACCTGGTATTTACGATCGTAGTCGCAGAATTTTTGGGCCAATACCGAATAGTATGGATTGTACTTTTTCTCCTGAAGACAACAATGCAATAAGACGTGTACTATTTCCCTTTCTTGTTGGTTTGTTAGTCCTAAACGTAGGATTTTTTCAAAAGCATCTAAATAATCCTGAAAAAAATATAAAATAGCATAAGTATATTATTTTGATTAACATCAAAACTGTTAAAAAAGCTAATGATTAATTTTCATATATTGCATTAAAATTTCGCGAAGTGCGGCTTTTTATCAGTGCTGATTCACAATAGTACGGTTTGAAAACAAATTAAATTTTAATTCAGCAAACTAAACTGTTTTAGAGTCCTCAATTAGAACGGTTTCAAACATATGCGAAGAATTACACAGAATATGAAGAAATATTGGACGACGGACTCTTTAAAAGAAAATCTTCTTAAAATTAAAATATTTCTACAAAGTTGATGAAATTTACAGAAAAAGACCTGAGTTTGTTTTTACTGGTTTAAAATTTGATTATTGAATATTTTTTCGCAAATATTGAAAAATGGACGTTGTTAGTTAAATGTAATGTTATTGGGATATTAGAATTAGAGTCTATATCGCAAGCCCGACAACCGAAAAATCGTCTATTGAAATCCCGACGTTCGAAATCCCGGCTGTATTAAAATCCAGACGCTTGAAATCCCGACTACCATAATCTCGACAATCAAAATCCCGACTATATCGAAATTCCGAATATATCTTAATCCCGACTATTGATTTTGATTGTCGGGATTATGGTAGTCCGGATTTTGACATAGTCGAGATTTCGATATAGTCTGGATTTCGAATGTCGGCATTAATATACTTAAGATGAAATAAACATTAAGAATGTTGTATTATTTTAGAAGAAAACATTTAGTAAGTGTACTAAAAACATGTTCCATACTAAACTTTATGATTTAAGTTTTCATTGTGTCACGTTTTTTTTTTGTTTAATTACATGAATTACTTCTGTCATTTTGATTTAATTGAAGAAAAAAAAAACATTTTTGTTGTAACTTCGGGTAGTTAACAACATTGATTGTATTTTCTAAAAACCGGAAATGAGCAATTGAAATGTTAATGCAATTGCAGTGATTATTAATATTCATGGGAAAACCATCTACTGAGTCATACAAGTCTGTGAATATGATTCTTTCTTGTATGATTTGCAGAATGGATTAGTGGAAATAAGAAATAGTTAATGCATAATTAAGGTAAGCAAATGTATAAATTGTAAGTTATAATGATTAAACTAATTAATATTGCTTTTAGACTAATAATCAAATGAGGCAATCAAACATATCTCCAATAATGGACACGTATGTTCCATAGATACAATCAATCTAGATATAAAGTTGAGTAGAACAATGATGAATATATTTATCGTCTATAAATAATTCAGATACAACAACTTGTTTTGAAGCCATACAGAAACTGGGATATTTCTCACACGTAATATTATAGAATTTCCCCTCCACAACTACTAATTAGTTCAGGTACGCATTCGTAAGAAAAAAAAAATCTTATTGCATGCGAATAAGTGACTCGCAAATAAGGCATCTCCGCTCAGTAATCGGAATGACTCAGAGAGTCTAAGAAGTACAAAAATATATTTCCGAGGTGATCCATTATGATCGGTGCTATCGCGTGTTATCTATATAATCTATAAATAAACAAAATCGAACTGATATATAACTTGATGTTGAATACAAGCTGAGAATTGATCAATTTTAATAAGTTCATAATGCAAGTGGCTTTGCTTTTACTGTGCGCAGTTGGCGGATCTTTCGCGCTGAATTGCGCTTGTCCAGCGATCTACATGCCCGTCTGTGGATCTGATGGTAAAACGTACAGCACGAAATGCCAATTGGAGTGTTTGTCCAAAGGATCACCGGATTCAAACCTGCGCATCGTCAAAGTAGGAGAATGCGAATCGAAGGAAGAGGTGTGTAGATGCCCGATGAACTTAGCTCCGATCTGCGGAAGCAACGGTCAAACCTATCCGAACAAATGCGATTTAGAATGCGTCCAAAGGAAGACCAGAGATGCTAACTTGAAGATAGCCTATGAAGGAGAATGCAAGCAACGCGAGGTTAAAGAAGTCCCTTGCATTTGCAACAGGATGTTCCAACCCGTCTGCGGATCTGATGGAGTTACCTATGGTAATCGTTGTGAATTCGACTGTCACGTGAAGCGTACCAGGAATACCGACTTGAAGATTGTCATGCAAGATGAGTGCAATACCGTTTACAGAGCTGGAGATGAATGCAACTGCCCGAGGATTTACAAACCAGTTTGCGCTTCGAATGGACAAACCTATTCCAACGAATGTCAATGCAAATGCTTCGCATCCACCGCCAAAATCGATTTGAGGGTCGTCAAAGAGGGAGAATGTTAAATTTTAATTAATTTTCACTAATTTCGTAGTATTGTAATGTTATAAATGTTTCACTTACCTCAGCTGACATAATTATACAGAATATATTACGTCTAGTGTCTGTACTCATTCGTTGTTTTTTGGCTAAATCCAAGAGTTTTTGGGAGAAGTTATCACCCTTCACCTTTTCAACCTTATCCACTTTATCATCGACTTTTCCACTCCAAGCGGATCCTACCACCCACCATTTTCCTCTTTCATCAGCTGAAAACATACAACTATAAATAAACAAATTTAAAACAAAATATAACAACCAAACCTTTCAGTAGATCTTCCAAAGAAATGTTTAATTGAGTAACGTAATTTCCTTTCCTTATGAAACCTTTCGAAATCTTTTTCAGATGTTCACTGTAGCTGGTATCATAATTAGGGATTTTGTGCATGTTATTATTTTTGATTGCCAATAACACATCCAACATAAACTTAACCCTCGCACTGAAACCAATAGTTAAAAACAACAACCATCACTATACATTGTTTAACTTACTTGTCTTTAACTTCTTCTGAAGCACTTGAAGCTTGTTTCTGCAAATTTATGATCAAATCCTTCAAAGCCAAAGGATTATCCTTGCGTAAAGTAAACCCAACATTTCTTAAAATTGATAATATACAATCCACGTGTTTCTCCTCAAACTTGCTTGACAACTTGTTCAAAATTTCATACAACAATTGCGATTGGAACACCTGAAAATCGCATCCAATTATAAAAACCGCTCACAAATTAAGCGTAATTAAATACCTTAAAGTTATATAATTGAGCTATAATGTTGACCACATTGTCTAATCTTTTGTCTTCGACTGGTATATCTTCATTAAACAGCTCATCGAACTTCTTAATCACGCTTTGCAAAAAGTGCGCTCCTAAATGAGAACTTTAATACTATTTCCGTAATGAGAATGCAATTCGTGCACTTACCAACTTCTGTTCCAACATTAGCCTGTAGAATTGTAATTAGCAAAATGTGTTCAAGCAATAAACGCTCCGGTGTAATGGATTGAGAGACGACGGCTTCCAAAATTAAACCAGTCAGCATTTCGTTTACATCGTTCCTGCTGTTATTCATATACAGTTCTTCGATTTGCGTTGCAATGCTGTGCATATTACTTTCTGCCAAACGATTCAAATAACCTGAAAACAAAACATTATTAATATAAATTGAACAGATAAAATAAACAATTTAACAAATGATAGAGAATAATTTAATTAGAAAATAAATACCTTTAAATTGGCGTTTTAATCGATTTAATTTTTCTATTCTTTTCTTATCGCCAGTAGAGTTTGCCTCCATCCTTGCACGCACTGCAGGAGGAATATATTTTCCTTCCGTTTTCTAAAAAAAAATGTAAAAATATGAAATATGTATATTTTTATATCCACGTTTTAAATTACTTACGTTTACAACATTTCCATCTTTATCTCTCATCCTTCCATATATATCTTCCCATGTCCCATCAGGATTTACTTTTTTACTTGATTTTACTTTAGCTTCGCCCTCATCTTCACTATTTTTTGCATCATCTCCATCTAAATCAAAGTCGCCATCATCTTCTAAATCACCTTCATCTTCCAAATCATTGTCACCTTCATCTTCCAAATCATTGTCACCTTCATCATCTTCTAAATCATCGTCACCTTCATCATTCAAATCATCGTCTTCTAAATCACCTTGATCATCACCATCAATAGATCCTAATTCATCATCACTACCACCTTCATCCTCCATATCTTCCTCCTCCCCATCAAAATCCTCTTCCTCTTCACCACTTTCGTACCCCAAACCAAAATCATCATCATCGTCCTCATCAACAAACTCTTCCACCTTCTTCGCTTTCTTTTTACTCTGCTCCTCTTCCAAATCCTTCAATTTACGTTTCGATGATTCCTTTTTAATTTTATCCTCAGGTTTCTTTTTAGTTATCGATCGGTTTGTCATTAAAGCGAAATCTTCGGCGAAATCATCGTTGACACCGTCCATTTGCTGCTCTGCAGCAACAATGGCTTTCATGTTCTCAGAGTCGTAAAGTTCCAGCAAGTAATCCAAGCCGTCCGACGTGAAATACTTGGACACGTTTTTATTTTTCCCCTTCGTTTTCAATTTCAGCTGCTTCTCCAGCATTTTTATGTTGCGCTCTTCCTCAATATTCGCGTTGACCAACTGTTTTACACGATTTTTCTTCATTTGGTATTGCAGTTTCTCCTGTTCGCTTTTTTCACGCTCGATTATTGTTTCCACCGGCAAATTTTCCATTTCGTCCTACAAACAAAGTTAATTAATTATAAATTAAATTTGCAAAACAACCATTACTTACATCAGAATTGTCTTTTTTGCTAATTTCATCTTCATCAGAAACCTACAAAAAAAACAAACAAAAAATAAAATTGATTATTAACACTGTAAAAATAAGCTATTTATAAATTAATTAAAATATATAACGCACTCAGAGATTTGTTAAATTAAGCGTAACAAAACTGTTGATTGAATGTCGCACAAACAGGAAAGGCGTTTATCAATCAGTCTGTTGCAAAGGTTGTTCAGCAACTGCATCTGCCTTACATGTAAGTCAATTTAACCTTAGTCCTATTTTCAAATCAAGCTATAATTATACAATTGTAGGTCTATTCACTATGATTTCATTTTTACTTTGATTATTTCATAGCTATTATTATCTTAGTAATTCATACAATTTGCAACAATTCAGAGTGATATTATCCTTAACCAAATTACAATAATAATTATTTGTACTTACCTCATCTGATATATTGGATTTGGATTTTTTCTTTTCATTTTTAGGAATCTAAATTATAAATAAATTTGTATATTAAAACCAAATACAAGCGTTCATCACATTTATAATTACCTCTTTCTTTTTTGATTCTTTTGAAGATTTACTAGTTTCCTAAAAACAGAAGAAACATTATGTTATAAGTAAAACATAAGAAATTGAAACAAGAATAAATGTTCAATAATTACCTCTTTCTTATTTAAATGTTTTGGATTTTCATTAGTTTCCTAAAAACAGAAATAAATAATTTAACATAAATTTAATACCTTCAATACAGAAAATATGTTATAGATTGATTACAGATACATTTTCTATAAATACAATGATGAATATAGAGAAAATTCATAAAACATGAACTACTGTACTGGATCACAATAAAATAATAAGTTTTCATAATAATTATTTTATAAATGTTTTAAAATTATTTTTTTTTATATTACCTTCTCTGTATTCACATCAAGTTCTTCCTTGTCTTCATCACTGTCGGGTGGTTTCAGCACAAATCTGCCTGGTATATTCTTATTCTTGTAATACTCATTACGAATAACCTTTTTATGTTTCCTAGCTTCTTTTCGTAACTCCTTCCTAGTCTTTGGCAAATTCCTATTTCCTCCAATTTTCTTCTGGAACAGCATTGTACACTGATATACCCCTTATTCAGATCCTTGCTATTCAAATATGAATAGGTTATGTTTTCCATATGTGTTTTTATGGAAAACATAACCTTTTTAGTACATATAAATAAATATAATAGGCAACCAAACTAACAAAACTAAAGTCAATGTTAATGCCTACAATATGAGCTTTAAAGTCATCAATAGAATCATAATTATTTTACTTATATTTTATAATTATATTAATTTATTTAATTGATTAACTTTTTTTACATTTATATAACATATATTAAACTATTATCCATATCTACCATTAAACCACATCCTTGTAGTTCTTACTTAACTCTTAACATCACATATTTTACTTGCTAAATGGCTTATGCATTCATATCAGTTTTCATTTTACATTCTTTCGCATTATTTAGAATTTAGTTAATGCTTTTCTCCAAGCATCTGCTCTCACTTGTATCTTATCATCAGCCTTTTGTAGAAGAGCTAAAGCAGTCTTTCGACCCTCACAAAGATTATATTAAGCTCTTTCCACTACAGCTTCGTCTCATCCATTTACTTCCGCTTCATATAAAATAATACTTTTCACGCGTCCAATCATTCCATTGAAGAACTTTCAACAATCTCCGAAAAGATTATCAAATAATCAATACACTACATAGTGGTAAACATTGAATACCATACTTAACGTCAACATTTAATTCCTATAATTATATTTTTCTTTAATACAACAGTTATTATGGCTTCATTTGTTTTTCCTCTACCGCAATTAATGCATAAATTATGAAGCGTGTTGGTATTAGCTTATGTGTGATCAATACTCTGTTAATTCACTACAGCGAAGTAAAACTTAACAAGTTGACATTTTGTTATTAATTCGCTGTAAATTAGTAATTAGTAGGATACATCTTCAGTGTAAAAGGGTAAAAAGTAATCAAACAGGTGTTTTGCTTTCAGTTTCATTAAAAGCAAATCAATATTTATTACATACTAAATTCATAAAGCATTCATTTATAAAATTTATTAATTATAATTAAATTCACGTATTTTTATATAGTTACAAAATGCTTTTATTATTTTCCTTCTGACATAGAAAATTCTAATTCTAATAGTTAAGAAACAATAGTCAAAAATCATAGTTTTTAAGTGCTCGAAAAGAATATTTATTTTTTTTTTCTGTGAAATTGTGATTTTATTATAAAAGCTCACATTTTATTAGTATTGTGATTATGGGTATGACTATTTCAAGTCTATGTAAACAAGTCTAATATAACAGTAGGAAGAGGAATTATGTAAAAAAAAAACTGATAAATTGTTGTCATTGCAATTTGTATTTGAATGTACCAAATGGTGTTTGTAAAGTATATGAAAATACGACAATTGTAACAGTAAAATATGTTAATACATGTGACTATGAGAATGATTCTGATTATCATTGACATTATAAACGCTTATTGCAAAGTCTATGTAAACAGCACTATTCTAACATTAAAAAGAGTGAATATGAATGGGTGTCGTTATGACAAGAAAAGAACTTAACAATTGTTGTCATTAAAATTTGGATTTGGATCTACAAAACCGCTTATCGTAAAGTTTATTTAAAGAGGTCTAATATTACTGTTGGAAGAGGAAAATAGATGTGGTTATAACTATGATAAAAAATAAACTTACCAATTGTTGTCATTGCAAATTGTATTTGAATGTACCAAACGCTGATTGTAAAGTCTATGTAAATAGGACTATTATAACAATAGGAATACGTTAATATTTTTGGCTATGAGTATGATTACGATTGGAAAAGTACTTAACAATTATTGGTATTGCAAACACTTAATATAAAGTCTATATAAACAGGTCTATTGCAATAACACTTATCGTAAAGTCTATGTAAACTGGTCTATTGTAACAGTGGAAAGAGGTGAATATATATGAGTATCTATATGACAAGAAAATAACTTAAAAATTGTTGTTATTGCAAACGCTTATTGTAAAGTCTATGTAAACAGGTCTATTGCAACAACGCTTATCGTAAAGTCTATGTAAACTGGTCTATTGTAACAGTATGACAAGAAAATAACTTAACAATTGTTGTTATTGCAAATGCTTATCATAAAGTCTATGTAAACTGGTCTATTGTAACAGTAGAAAGAGCTGAATGTATATGGGTATCACTATGACAAGAAAATAACTTAATAATTGTAGTTATTGCAAACGTTTATTGTAAAGTCTATGTAAACAGGTCTATTGCAACAACGCTTATCATAAAGTCTATGTAAACAGGTCTATTGCAACAACGCTTATCATAAAGTCTATGTAAACTGGTCTATTGTAACAGTAGAAATAGCTGAATGTATATGGGTATCACTATGACAAGAAAATAACTTTACAATTTGGATTTTGCTGTACCAAACGCTTATTGTAAAGTCTATGTAAACAGGTCTATTGTAGCAGTAAGAAGAGGTGAATATATGTGATGAAATTAAGTTGTATTACCGAAGAGATTACAATTAGTTTATGTAGTAACATTTTCATTATCCGGTGGAGGCCTAAAATTTGTTCCGGCAAAACGAAATTTATTTCTGAGGTGCTCCCAAAGCACGTAACGCGAAATATAAGCGGTGTGCCCTTTCATTAAACACTACACCGAAATTTAGGACCTCATATACGTCACCGATACACTCCCTTAATTATATCTCATCAACACTCCAAGAGCCGCCGATTCATCTCCAGAGGTCCTAATATCATTTCATTTGCTCCAGCGATCAATGCACCACCTCCAAATTCCGCAGAGAACCACCCTTAACATACCAAAAAGAAATAAATTCTATCGACTTTACCTAATTTGTTTGCCCTGCAATTTGGGTCTTAACCTTGCCCCAATAGTACTTTTATTTTCTCCTCAGTCCGTACGCCCATTACACATTATGCATGATATGGTTCTGATTTATCAGGATTTAATGACGGCAGTTAAATCCTGCCCATTATTAGCCGAGGCGCATGGAATTTCGGACGTGCATTACGTAAACCGCCGCTCGCCACGTCGCCGCGCTTTATTGCATAATCCCACGCTAAACAGATAATGGCATTCTCCGTTAACCCAGGATTGATCCGTCGCCGTCTATTCAATTCTCGCCTTCGACCCCCCACAAATAAATTGGGAAGACAGTGGAAGAGGTAATCTTATGCAAAGTTCAATTTGAATTCGAGAATTATTGTAGTTTCGATTCGGGGCGAAAGTTTTTTTTATCGGCGAATCGAGCAAAAGTTTTCGCAGCGCAACGAAAGTCCCCGAAAATGATTGGCTAACAATTGGTTATCTGGAGAGGGAGGGGAAATTAAAAGGGAAATAAACAAAACGTAAAACAAAAAATGGAACTTGTTCCAATCGATGCGAACTTTCGTCCAACTGAAATGTGTTGTAAAAGCTCGATGCAACTGGTAAATATTTGGCTCATCTAAAATTTCATAGACCACGGTAAACTTGTTACACACTAGAATCGATATGAGCTTTAGAGCTTCGTACGTAGATATACATACATACCTACATACACCTGGTTCGGAGGTGGATCAATAGATTTTAAATTTAAACCCTAACACCGTATATATCCCGTTTATATTTATAAACTTCACGTACAAAAACTATGGTTTACTTTTTATTAACGCCTTTTATACTTTATCTTTTATATTATATTTACCATAAATCTTTCACATTAATTTTATAAACACTTATTAAACTTACAGAAATTGACTCATAGCATAAACAAAATATACTAATATATCTCAGTGTATATTTGTATATAACCAGATGCACTAGTTATGAATAATTAGGATTATTCTTATGTAATTTTACATTTATTTAACTAATATAGAATATAAAACAATATCGTAATAACTAAAAAGTAAATACAACAATACTTCACATAGTCCGGATTCACTATGTTATAGTTAAATTTGAAAAAATAGCACTCATAATTATATATAATTGATCGTTTTTCATCTTGTTTTAAAGTTCTTGATTAGTCCTGTTTCAAGAAGTGCGGTAAATTGACGAAAACGCTTATCCGCACTATGCGAGGTATTGCTGTATAAATACAAAACATGAAAAAAGAGAATGTTTTCGCATATAGAGAAATTAAATTAATTAAAGCTTAAATCCTATTTATTTTTGCAAAAGTATTATTATGCATCAACCAATTTATGTATCTTTATAAATTTTGTGAATGTACGAAGTTTGTTATATTACAACTTGTTATTCGAGAAAATCGTTTCCGTTTTGATAGATTCTGAATACGATATTTGTACACTTTGCTCTCAGGAAGAAACTGGAGAAGATGTAATAAAAAACCTGGGGGTTCAAGTAAAGCGGAAGAAATTTATTTCCAGCAAGTCTTCATATTGAATGGATATAATCAATTGCAAATTGAAAATTGATATAATGGATTTAGAACTTTTATAGAAACTTCCATTAAAACTAACAAAATTCCAATAGAATAATGAAATTTATATGTGTTGTTTCATTATAATATGAAAAAAATAATGAAAGTAATAGAAAAAAAATTGTTGCAAATTAACAAAAAATAATTAAAAAAAGTGTAAAGAGGATACTAAAATTGTGTTTTTTATATTACTTGTTACAAGTAAAGTATTTTGCAATTGTAATTTTAAATGTATTCGTAATATCACGTACTTTTGTGTATATTTTTTTGCATAAAAATTAATATTTAACGTGCATTAGTTTTCTTAAAATAATAATGATAGAGAGCAATTCAGATTTTGCAGCTGGCGTTGCAAGTAAAACATCTAAATTCCAAGTTTGGCGAAGAAAGTTCGTAAACTCGCAAGTTTGTCGAATGTCGTTTTAAAGTCGCAACTACTCTGCGCCATTCTTTGTAAAAGCACACACACATATAGAAAAATATGGTACCACGATGAAATTTGGCGGAAGTAAACAATTATGTCTGTAGTTTTATTTAATTTTATTATTCAGTTAAATTTTTACTTAAGAAAAATCAAATTTATGTTTAGGAAAAAAAGTAATTAAAATTTGGAACAATTTAATATTTTTGTTTTCTTTAACTTAATTAAGAATAGGAATAATCATAAGAATATAAAAACATACAAATTTTTACTTACGAAAAATCAAATTTATGTTTAGTAATTAAAATTTGGAACAATTAAATGTTTTTGTTTTCTTTAATTTAATTAGAAATAGGAATAATGATACAAATATAAAAACATACAACTATAGGTGATATAAGCAAATTGACAAAAAATAGGGGATTTAAAACAATTTCTATTGCTATTCTTTTCTCCACTCACTCCACTCACTTTTCTTCCCCCGGTTATTGTTTTCAATTTGCTTAAGGATATCAGCGTCGTTTCGAATTTAAAACAAAGTTCTTTTTTTCTTATTATTCTTCTTTCACAGTTAGAAACACAGCGCTGAAACTTTTGATATCATTTTAAAGGGAGTTTATATACATTAAGAAAACGAATAAAAGAATCATTTTATTTCGAATATTGATCAATTTTATTTATTGCATAAATTTGTCCATGTGATTTTCATAATATTTTAAAAAGTTTATAAAAAGTGAATTTAAACATTCAAAAAAACAAATATTTTTTATTTGGACAAAAGTCTTAGTTTTGTACTCAAATAAAAAACTGAATTATTTTGAAGATTTCACTAAATATATTAGTAATAGCAGTTGATTAATAACACACGTCGTCTTTTCTGTCAATAAAATTAAAAAGATTATTTTTTAAATATTATTTTGCATATTGCATTGGAAATATAATTAAACAATAAATTGAGTGATTTTGATCAGTATTATACATAAATGATCAATTCTCATTTTATTGCGGTTTTAGTTCTTCATTTAGTGCAGGATATCGTCCTGATTACCCGGACTGTGCGAGGTGTTCAATTTTTGTATTGTTATTAGAATACATTACACTTTGATAAATAACATCAATAGAGAGATGCATAGCTGTTTAATGAATATGCAAAGCATAGATGTATTAGTTACTGAGATATGCAGCAGTGATAGTGCCTTGGTAATTGTTCAGATGACTGGAGATGCATTTCTCTATATGTTCGGCTAAGTGAAACGGGAGTGGAAAACAACGCATCTCTGAGCCCATTTGGAACACTGGAATTGCTCTCTATTCATGCTACCTTGCTCGCACGTTAGCCAATGCTATAGCTGCTGTATTCGACAAGCCTCTGCGAATGCAACTTGACTACAAACCATTTTCACAGTATTATTTCTAGACACTAGCTAAATTGAAGCGTATACATTTTCTATATAATATCAATTGTCATTGCAACGAAGCTTGAACATCCATCAACAATATGAAAATTAATAACTTTTTCTTGGATAATTTTCAAACATTAACACATATTGAAAAATAATCTTACTGCATATAAAGGGGTCTGCATTGCGGAAGGGCCCACGAGTCATTATTTAATTATTCACATTTTGTATAATAGACAACCTTGATGCCTTCAAACAGTATTGGTGGACAAGTAAACAAAGAACAACTGAGGGTCCTATGATCATGATTGCGGGCCCGATTATTCTAGGTACGCCGCTGACTAGCGCAATCTATAGAAGTACTATAAATTTCATGTATGAAACTCAGAATTTATATTCAATTTAACCCGCAAAAAAGTAGTGTCTTTTATACTCGAGTAATAAACGTCAATCTCTATATTGAAACTGTTTATGCAATGATAGTGTTTTGGAATATTTGAAAGTATTAATACATATTGAAAATTAATTTTTATCTAAATATAAAGAAATATAATACTTGTACGAGTCGTGTAGCTACTGCATGGCAAGGGTCTGCAATACGCAAGGGCCCAAGAGTATTGGGTAATTGGCTATGGACCACGTCATTATTTACTTATCTAGAGACCTTAATATCTCTCAACAACCTTAACCTCAAGTAAACAAAGAACAAATGAGGGCCCTGCAATCATGCTTGCGGGCCCGAATATTCTAGATATGCCACTAAGTAGTGCAGTCTATAAAACTAGTATAAAACGCAGAATTTGTATTCAACTTTACCAGCAAAAAATAGTGCTCGAGTGCAGATGTTTATGCAATGATAGTGATTAAGTGTAATATTTAACATTTTGATTTATTTTATTCATATTTTGTAAAACTAATGTAAATTGCATTTGAAGTACTGAATAATCTCGTGTATAATACGCATAATTTGTACTCAATTGTAACATAAAGAAATGTAGTGATTTATAGTCTTCATTTTTATTTATTGATAATGTAGCTGTACGTATAGTAATAATAGAGTAAGAGTAATATTTGACATGTTGGTTTCTTTTTCTGTAAAACTGTAAATTGTAGTTGAATTATTATAAAAATCTCATGTATGAAACGCATAATTTGTACTCAAATTAACCCTCAAAATATGGTTTTATAGTCGAGTTATAACTTCGTTTATTAAGAGTAATATTTTAATTAATTTTTATTTGCAAAAATAATAATTTAATAAGAAAATTTTAAATTGAACATGATAAAATATACTCAAATAAAGACCATTCAAATATTTAATTGATTATTATTACAATTATTTGTATAGATTTTGACTAATTGCTAAAAAATACATCAGAATTGATTACAAGATACAAATCTGTATCTTCATTTTGCTTCAATAACAAGAATCTGTGGCGATATTACGTCATATTTTTGTGAGGTATTGATATATTTACGGCAGGTATATTTTTTGCAACCTGTCTGTCATGTTTATCCAAACAGTGGAACTGAATATCATCATCGCAGTATTTATGTGACAAGATGAGTACAGAGCGTTATTTATTTTGTCCAGGATCCATTAGTTCTCATCTGAAAAATTTTAATCTATTATTTATAAGTAAAATATTTACTAATTATTAAAATCATTGCGTCATTGAAATTTTCCTTATAATTATAACTTATTGTATTTTAAACGAATAAATTATAAGCATAAATATTGTAAAAAAACAAAACAATATTTAATATTAGACATAGTTTTCATTTATGTATAATAATTGTATGAAATTAGCATTTTTATTATGTAATAAGATCAAATTATAGCTATATTAATACCTTCCAATTAAAAAAAAAACATTGAATTGTTCTAAATTTCAATTACATTTTACTAAATACTTTTTAAAACTTTTTAAAGTCTTACAATTTGCTTATAAATTCCATAGAACGAAAATGTACTACCTGTAACATTAAATAATTATAAAACATGTGAAACAAAATTTTAGTTTGTTTTGAAATTTTCATTTCGTAAATTCTGAAGTTTTCACAGAACACATCACAATACAATTTAAAACAATATAGAAAAAACATTATTATTTATTTAGTAATTTTTTTATTCCAAGTTTTCACGAAACATCAGTGAATCCGTACTGATTTAAGTTGTACTATATGAGAGGTATTGTTGTATACATAAAATATAACAATTGTTTATAATCACTTAATATTTTTAAAAGCATATACTGATTTAATTTTATTATATTAATTACACGTCATTAAAACGTTTACCCATTATTATAATTGTTGTTTATTGAATTGTAATGAATTTAACTAATTGGGTTGAAGTTTATTGCTGATTAAATTATGTAGAAGTAAAATCCGCATGAATTTGTGGTTATCGTGATTAATAGTAGATGGAGTAATTACAGTTCGAGTTAATTTCTGTGTTATTAAATTTGACACGTGGGAGTTGCGACCATCATTTTTGCGTGCAAATGTTTTAGTGTCGGTACTTTAATGTAATTCGTTTCGCTGCAACGTAAAGCCAGAAAAAAAGTAAGCATTAGGGACAAGGGTAGTCCATATTGCTGGAGCCCGACAAAAAAAATATATAAAATAAAACTTAACGGCCGCAACAGGAGCAATAAAGCTCGGAGCTCTTAAACACGTGCAGGCATCAAAATTAGCCTCCAGAATCTTATTGAGTGAAATAAAGCTAAAAGCACACAAACCGGCCGCAAACGCTCGAAGCCGACCGTTCCCAAATCAAGGATAAAAAGAAAGTAAGGCTTGGATGAGTAGGAACAACAACAACAAGAATGGTTGTGTTGTTTGCGTTTGGAAGGAAAGGGCGGTTTTCCCATCGTCGTTGTTCAATGCAATGCAATCGTAGGTCGGAGAGAGAGACAATTTTAATTAAAATAATGTAAACAAACGCACTGAAAATGAGCTTTGGCGCGCTGGTTTTTCGGGCGGAGGCGACGGGGGTGTTGCGCTTCGTAGCCACGCATCGGGCGAAAGGTCCAAAGGGTGAGCGAAGGCGACGTATGGCGTGAAGGATGCGTGGGACAGAGAAGGATGCGCGCGAGCAGCTGAAAGCTCGCCGCCGTTCAGTACCTACGAAACCGCGAAACGCGCACGGTTCTACAAAAATTTTCCCAACATTGCACGGAGTCACGGAAGCAAACAAAATTTTGTATTTCGTTGTGTATCCAAAAGGCTTGTTCGTTCCACCAACATTCGCAGTATAAACGTATAAAAAAAAGTATATACATTGAGAACCCGGAAACGGACGCAGTGCTTTGGAAACTATAATAAAACTTTTAGTGTCCATAAAGGTATGTTGGTTAAAAACGGAGGGCGGCAGCGGCTGGGGAAAAAAATTGGGGGTGCTGTATTTTATATTTATGCGCAACTAGTTGGCGAGACCGCTACTCCGACCGCACAATCCTCCCTCAATGCATACAGTTTTACAATTCTGATACGAATGGATGGACAGCTTTTTCACTAAATTTGTTTGCAAACATTTTTATTTAACAAAAATAACAATTCCTTTAACCATCAAACTATTAAAATAAACTACAAAAATATACACAAATTTAATACTTTTTGTATCGAAAACCTGCAACCATGATTAAATATATGATATTTTTACTGCTTTTCTTCTTTTGTTTCTCTTTATTCAATTTTAATTTAGATAATAAGAACAATGTTTATTGATAATTATAAAATACAATTATAATGTATTATATAATTAAATTCTTTATTTTAATTTCTTTTTATAACAGTCAATAAACAACATAAAATAAATATTAATATTTTTTTGTATCTAATACCTGCAACCATTATTTAATTACTTAACTTTATTATTTTTGCATTTCTTTCCTGTTGTTTCTCTTTATTCAATTTTCATTGAGATAATCAATATTATTTATTTATAACAATAAAATACAATTGTTATATATTATAATAAAATTATGTTTATTTTTTTATCACAGTTAATAAACAAAATGTATGCAATATTTAACATTTTGATTCATATTTTGTAAAACTAATATATATTATATTTCTACCACTTTCAAATCTTACGCAGAATTTGTAGTCTTGCGATTTACAGTCATTTTAACTCCATTTTTATATTGAAATGTACAGTAATAATACTGTAATAGTAATATTTGAAATTTGTGTTTTCTTTTTCTGACAAACTACTGTAAATTTTAGTTGAATTATTATAAAAATCTCGTGTATAAAACGCATAATTTACAAAATTTACAAGATTACCATATCTTCATTTTTGGTGTTTATGCAACATTTAATATAATTTATTAATTGAATCGTATTTAAATTATGATTTTGCTTCTGTAATATAAATTAATAATTTTTATTTCAACTCAATAAGAAAATAATACTAAAATATCGCACTTTGTCTATATACATTTCTACTTTAGTTTAAATAATAAATTTAGTAATAGACATGTTTTTTTTATAAATTAAATACAATATTCATAGAAATCAAATTTTCATTTTCTTTTTATCAATTTAAAGAAAATTCATATAATTTCCATAATAGGAAACATCTTCATCAATGTGTAAAGATATATGTCTTCTCTTGGATAAAGTAACAAACATAATTACTTTATTTGAAAGAATTTAAAATAACTTATTACAATATTTTTTTTACTTAATCTTAAAATTTCAAATTATTTTTTTATCAATATTTTTTAAGTTAATAACAACAACATTTATTAATAACTATGAAATAGAAATTTATTAAATTTATTAAAAATTTACCATTGCTACTATATGAAAATTGTTCAAAGAATTTTCATTTATATGTTTAGAAAAATGTGTGAAAAGGAAAATCGTTTTTTTTTTACTTTTTATTTTAAATTTTATAATGTTATATTATCTGTTGTTACTTTTAACAAAAATCAAATTATATAATAGAAACTATAAATTGATAATTTTTATAGACTTGTCAAATTTAACACAATGGTAAAAAAATGTTATGGACTTGCGTATATGCATTGTAATGAATTTTTCAATTGAATGAACGCATTTAACTGCTATTCAATCAAAAGCCTTTTATTCCTATAATTATATTGTGTGCCATGCTATTCATTTACAGATGTTATTGATGTTTTACCACATAATTATTTCATTTAAATGGAAATTATTTACGTAACGAGTAAAGCGGTTATTAGTTCAAAGATTTTCTGATTAATAAACTTTACGGATTTATTAACATATTTTCTTCTATTACGCATTTTTCTTACTTTGTATTAACAAATCGATATCATTTTTTTTTACCGCACTTTTTTTATAAAATATTTACTATAAAGCTATTAACTCATAACAACTACGGACAAATAAATAAAACACAAGTACTGAAAAGTCAAAATGACCCGTCTATTAAAAATTAATAAATAGAACAAATTATTACTTTATTTAAGAAACAAACATTTACTTGTTATTTCATGAATTTAACATTATTTAAAACTGATTTAATTGCTCAAAACAGCATTTTTTTATTGCTGATTTCTTGTCGTTCTGATATTTGCAATCAAAATTCTAAATTTTTATGGATTCTTTAGGTTGCACATACAATCATGCATATATAGTTCACACGACGCACGTCTTAGCTGTTTTATCAAAGAACACCTAGAATTCTTATTTCCCAATGGTGTGGATTCATATATAACTCTACTGTTGGCACCAGAGATATTTAATATACAATGAAATAAAGCCATTGGCACAGTTTCAAAAGATTGCATCCACACCTGCTTTAGTCTTAGTATTGAAATGGATGATATCAAGTTTTTTGTATATTTCCATTTACATTAGTGTGTACATGCTAGATATTAGAATTACTGATTTCCCCAATTATGGTGAATGGTAAACCAAAGTTATTTCATTTTGAAAACCTAATATTGATTAAGGTCATTTTGACCCGAAATACATTTTACTTTATAATAAGTATCTCTGAACATATTGGAATAACATAAATTACAAGTATGAGTTTACAAATATTCACCATTTAGTTTAAATTTATTTATTTTGGTAATTTGTAATCGATTTGATAATAATTCTAAAAGGTAATCTTCATATAACAAAAGAAAAATTATAAAAAAAGAATAAAAGAAAAGTGCTTTTCTTGTTTGTCTTTGTAAATGGACGTAATTGGATTATTAATGACTTCGAATGGAAATTGGAAACTGCGATCGCACAGTAAGTTAATTGGGTCGCACTTCCTTGCTTTTGTTGTATTCCATTAGAAGAATTAAACACAATACGAACGTCCGTACAAACAGCGAATCAATAAGAATGCAGCTGTAAGCAGTGACATTCATTAACATCACAATTTTACGCTTTGGCCGAAGGAATCAATCATAAAATCACAAAAAAGACAACAACAAATTTAATCTACTTTAAATTACATAATTCCATAATAAATGAAGAAAATAATGCATTAAATAAAATATTTAGTTGGAAAATAATATGAATTTATTTTTTTTAATTGTTTATTATTAATTAATAAATTAACGAAATTTTTAATACATTCTAAATCACTTAGTCTAATCATTAATTAATGAAAATATAATAATAAAAAAATATTTTTAAACTATTTTAAATTAATTAATTCGATAATTAATTACTACAGTTAATATTATATGAAGTAATATTTTTTTACATTACAACTGAATTTGTCATAAATTATTGAAATTTTTACTTCATTCTTAATTACATTAATAAATTATTAAATACATTTTTAGAACATGAAATATTTCAAATTTTCTAATTCTAATTATTTGTTTCATTAAACTTAGTCATAAATCATAAAAAAAAATAATGAACTTAATGTTTAGTGAACATAATTACAATTAATTAAAAAGTATTGTGAAGCAATCATTGAAAAAGTAGATAAATGTTTAAAAAAAATAGATTTTCAGAAAATTGTGTGAAGATTATTTCTTTTCTGCAAATTAAATAAGCGAATCAATAAGAATGCAGCTGTAAGCACTGACATTCATTAACATCACAATTTTACGCTTTGGTCGAAGGAATCAATCATAAAATCACAAGAAAAAACAACAACAACTTTAATCTACTTTAAATTACATAATTCCATAATAAATGAAGAAAATAATGCATTAAACAAAATATTTAGTTGGAAAATAATATGAATTTATTTTTTTTAATTGTTTATTATTAATTAATACATTCTAAATCACTTAGTCTAATCATTAATTAATGAAAATATAATAATAAAAAAATATTTTTAAACCATTTTAAATTAATTAATTCGATAAATAATTACTACAGTTAATATTTTATGAAGTAATATTTTTTTTACATTACAACTGAATTTATCATAAATTATTGAAATTTTTACTTCATTCTTAATTACATTAATAAATTATTAAATACATTTTTAGAACATGAAATATTTCAAATTATTATTTCATTCATTGAACTCTGTCATAAATCATAAAAAAACGAATGAACTTAATGTTTAGTGAACATAATCACAATTAATTAAAAAGTAATGTGAAGCAATCACTGAAAAAGTAGATAAATGTTTAAAAAAAATAGATTTTCAGAAAATTGTGTGAAAATTTTGAAAGATTATTTCTTTTCAGCAAATTAAATTAAATAATTTGCAATATAATATTTATTTGGCAAGTCGTATGATTTTTTTTACTGTTATTGATCTAAGGAGGAAAGAAATGACTTGAAGTGCTGAAGTGCAGTGCGAGTTGAATTAGAAATGCGCTGTTTATTCATGCGTTTTAAATGCAACTTTCATTGCAAATGGAGGTACTTCAATTGCATGCACGTTGTTATCAAGAGCATTAAAAAGCGATCTGCATTTGCGAATTTCTGCTTGAAGAGAGAGACAGTTTTCATCTGATACAACGTTAAAAATACAATCCGTTCGTATAGATAATATTAAATGGTCTATCATAATAACAAGCAGGTACTGGAAGTATTTTACATAATTCTTAATGGAATTGAAATAATTTTAATTAAATTGTACATGGAGGAGTGCGAATAAATTGCAATGCGAAATCCACAATCTAGATGGAAAGGAAACTCGGGCCTTTCTACATCAGTGGAATCAGTGGCTTAGTTCTTCCACCCCTGTGGGATTTTGTAGTCTCTTTGGATAACATAGGTGGTCTCTGAATTATTAGTTTTAACATCGCGTGTGCGCCCACACATTCGTTCCAGGATATGCTATTATCCTCTACGCGTGAACATTCACAAATCAAACATAACGGGAAAAAGAGATAACAAAACATTACACGATGAATGCACGATCTCTAATTTATCGCATGACTAACATGCAGAGGGTGAAAAATAAAATAAAAGTAAGCGTTTGAATCAATTATTCGCACGGCTTTCATCCCCTAAATTGTCAATATCAACATCATTTATCATTTCACCTTCAACTAATAGGAACAATTTGTTTCAATAAACTAGAGTAATGTTTTGCAAATGCAAATATAAATACATTTAGCAGAAAATAGAATTTATTACAATATTATTAATATGATTAACGAATTATTTCATTTAGATAATTGCTTCATAAAGTGCAAATGCGTAAAGCAATCATTTCTTAATTGTTTCTATTCGCCGAATATTAATTAATAATAGAATAATTAAATTAATAAATAATTGTAAGTAATTCCATAATTTAAAATTAATGAAAGAAAAGATACACAAGTTCCTCTATTAATCCCACGTTTCATACTCTGCATAGAGATTATTCAAAAATAATTATAATTATATCAAAATTTACTTCAACAATGAAACAAACCTTAAAAATGTTACTCTTGTTCGTTTTATGTATAACATTTCAAATTGGTAAAAGATCGTAGCCGTTCTTTAATGTTTTCCAATATCACAAGCATAAGTATTTTTGTAAAATCTTTGTCGTCTTTGATAGTTCTATAAATTTAAATTATTTGGATTATAAAAAATAGGTTTCCTATTGAAAATATGATTTTCCAAGTCTAATATCCCGCACAGTTTGAAACCGCACTAATCGAGGACTTCAACAATAAGTTAATGGTATACGAGACAATCTTTAGTAAGAGCATACTAAAAGACAAATAAATGAGCAATTAAAATTTTCAAACCGTACTATACTGAATCCACTCTGATTGAAGCCGCACTATATGAGGTATTCCTGTACTTACTTTTAAAATTTCGTAATAGTTTTGTTTATGATACAATCATAATAAGCTATAAAATGTTCTTGACGAAAATCTTTAAAATATTAGAATAAAAACTACATTACAACAAATTTTGAATATGTTATAAAATAAACATTAAGTTATATAAACATTAACATCTGAAACGAAAAAAAATATAATTATGCATAAATGTTCAACGTTTTTTTTATTTCATAGATATTAAATGAGAGATTTATCTTTGTTCTAAAAAATTTGCATTGGTTTGCGTTATTTTATAGAGATGGGAATTTCGTTTGCAAATTGTGCACGATATAAAAATCGCCTTGTAGAATGTCTTGGATCTCTGGGTTTAGAGACAATTCGGCAACAAAAAAAACAAGGACTTCGTGACCATCTAGTTTTATGATCAACCTTTTTCTTTATGAGCTCTCAAACAACGAACATATATTTACGTGGTAAAGAAGTAAATTGTGTCCCTGGGAATATAATGTCATGAAATTAAGTTAGAAATTTATTAGTTTTTAAAAAATTATTTAAAATTTTTGAAAATTTCAATTTTTTTCTAATATTTTTTGTGATCGAATTTAATAGATGTATATAATTTTAGTATGGTTAGCTCTAATAACGAAGCTTCGTTATAACGAAGTCTGTAAATTTGAGAAAATCAATTAAGTTATCCAGATGATCAATGTTCATAAAAATGATGTTAGAAATTTATTGAATGCGAAAGATGATTGTTTCTCAATGGAAGATTTAGAAAACCTTGTAGCAATGAAGACAAAGAAATGTTAATAACCAAAGATTTAAAAAGGTGCTTAAATGACATAAGAATCGTTTTTAAATTATTATTGTGATTCAAATGTGATTTTACTTTGAATGAAAAAAGTTCACTTCTAATTTTAGAAAACTTTTCTTTGATCGAAACAAAGCTTTTCATTTTCTTTAGAAAGAAACTGATCCCAATTCTGGCCATAGTATTTGTACCTCTCAATTTTCGTAAAAGCATTGTATTCACTAATTGGGGCAAGAATTACAAGAATTACTCGGTAAGTAGCGTAAATCGAGGTGTACGTTATCCAAACATGTGTAAGTTGTATGATATGAAACACAGATTTTGATTTTCTTTACAAAGGAATTTATCCCAATTCTTGTCACAGTATTTGTACCTCTCAAAACGAATATTCACTTAACGAAGTATTTTCGTAAAATAATTCTATTTATTAGTTGGGGTGTGAGACAAGAATTACAAGAATTGTTCGTTAACGTAACACCAAGTAAGTAATGTAAATCGATCGGTTGGTGTACGTTATACGAACATGTGTTAGTTGTATAAGCTTTTCATTTTCTTTACGAAGGAACTTATCCCAATTCTTGTCATAGTATTTGTACCTTTTAAAACGAAGTTTTACTTAACGAAGTACTTTCGTAAAAGCATTGTATTCAGTAATTGGGGTATTAGACAAGAATTACAAGAATTGTTCGTTAACCGAACACCGAGTAAGTGACGTAAGTCAACCAGTAGGTGTTCGTTATCCGAACATGTGTAAGTTGTATGATATGAAACACAGATTTTCATTTTCTTTACAAAGGAACTTATCCCAATTCTTGTCATAGTATTTGTACCTTTCAAAACGAAGTTTTACTTAACGAAGTATTTTCGTAAAAGCATTGTATTCATTAATTGGGGTATTAGACAAGAATTACAATAATTGTTCGTTAACCAAACACCTAGTAAGTAACGTAAGTCAATCAGTAGGTTTTCGTTATCCGAACATGTGTAAGTTGTATGATATGAAACACAGCTTTTCATTTTCATTACAAAGGAACTTATCCTAATTCTGGCCATAGTATTTGTACCTCTCAAAACAAAGTTTTACTTAACGAAATATTTTCGTAAAAGCATTCTATTCATTAATTGCATGCATCAATGTATTAGGCACTTTCTTGTAGATGTATGAGATCTATGTAAGTTGTATAAGTATTTCTTTGTCATGATGAAATTATTTAAGACCAATTTTCAAAAATGTGATTAAATGTACATACGAGTATACAATTGTAATGGAATTTAAATCGAAAGTTCATCAAGTTCAAAACAGTCAATAATACGATTAGCATCGTTTATTTTTGAAGCACGATCATGGACCAAATCGGAATCGACGCGCTTAATCCTATCCCCAAATCCCAATATCGAAATCAATTTCGACACTCGAGTTTGTCATTTTTCCCCCTTTAGTCCGATTAATTAGCGCTCCCATAAATTACAGGTCCTCTAGCGTTTCGTGCAATAAATCAATTCCGTTTTAGTTTCTTTATTAATATTAAAAAAGTTCCTCTCCTTCAACCATTTTCGTATTACACATATATATTTTTCATGTTCGTTCGTTGCCCAAAAGGATGTCGTCCCACGATGCAATTCATCATTTGTACATATTATTAAAAAGTTTGAGGAAGGTTTTAATAAATCGCCATGCGAATTTCTGCATGTAATACGGAATTTTAGGGCAGGAATTGTTTCGGCCTCAACAGGTTTTTTCGCTGTTCTCTCTGTCTGATCATTTGTCAATATCCTGGACAGATTTTCCTTAAGAATAAATACGGGATCCGATGGAGAGAAAGATTGCGAAGTAAAACAAAAACACACACACACAAAAAATATACGAGTCCGGGGAAGGAGAGAAAAACAAGCGCAAGGGTGGGTAATTAATGTTGCTACGCCCAAAACATTGCGTATGATTTATCGCCATTTAAGATGATTAGTGACAAGGCTAAGTCCGTTACTTTGCATGCGTAATTAAATTCAATTCACTTTTAACAAATTACTCTTACATTTTTCTTCTTTGCAATCAATCTGAATCCGTTTCTTTTCCTGTCATTTAACGCGACTATAAATTAGAAGAAAATCCAATTTCATACTCAGATGCATTTGTTTTACATAACAAAATGATTTATTGCAAATAATCAACTTGAAAGTTAAGTTTATATACTATACATTTTAATAAATGTATCTCCATTTGTATTAGCAAAATTAATGAAAATAATATACAAAATTATTGTTTGTCTGTATAAATAAATACGATTAGTCCGGTTTCAAACAGGAATATTGATGGAACCGATTACCCGGACTATGCGAGGTATGTCTGTATTAGTATTATTAAATGATTATCTAAATATTTTACATACATATTAGTTTGAGTATTGTCTAGAATGGTAAATTTTCTTAAAAAAAACAAAAACTATTTGAAAATTAACAATATTTCAGATTTTTGGAAGAATGATAAATTGAAAATTGTTACAACAATATAAAATACCAATAAAGGTTGCCTTGATTGGATCACCGCCTAGATCGGACCTATATTGGAATTTGGATCATACACAATAATAGGCAATATAAAAACATAGAAAGGAAAATTTATAAATTACATTTTCTTAAATATTTCTATTTTATTACAGAATGTTTAGAATCTAAACTTTAGATGTTCCAAATTATTGTTTCCCTCACAATATTCTTGAAATCTCTTTCTTTCAAAACTATTTACTCGTTGCCAGAATTTGGCAGATTTTGAATAATAAATTTATTTAACAAAAAGAGAATACGTTCCAAATTAACATCAATTAAATTATTCTTCTGAAATCTGTAATTAATTTTTTGTAGAGAATTGCAATTCTTGATTACAATTAAAATTGAAGATTTGTGTATTATCCAAACTTAAATTCAAGTATAATGAAACCTCCTTTGACGCTTCCTCGATTAACGCAGTCTAATTGAAGAGTAATTGAAGTTACTATATGTTATTGCGACTATATATTTTTTTATTTTTTCCGGCCATCTATCTCATATATGACAATGAACTGGACTGGTCACAATTAAAACAAAACAAAAATATGAAAGAAGTCAAGGGTCCAGTGGCCAACCTTCACGTAAACACATGGAAGGCACACGCACAATCAAGATACGTACTCACGAACTGTTTATCCAAAAACGATTTGGTAGATCTTGGGGCTTGAAACGCTTCAATCTTCGGTTCTCTGTGTCAGCTCAACAGCAATAAGGTGTTGGTAAATATCCAGCCGGTATTGGTAATTAATGCTCAGTTTACCTATATTTTCCTTCACTAGTTTGGTCTAGGTGAAGAAATGAATATCGTTGGACGTTTGATTGGACGAGTTACATAATTGAATTCCGGATGTCCAAATATAATAACTTTATATATTAGAATCCTATTTTCAACCGAGATATCCTCATTTCTGCCAAGTAGCCAGTACAATTTTCCAACCTGAAGTGTCAGTTGTTTCATTTTAGCCTTTATGTGGTTCCTTCAGGTGAGGCGGCGGTCCAACTGCATACCCAGGTACTTGGCTCCATCAGCTTGTGGTAGGGGGTTGTTGTTGAGAGCAACCGGAAGGCACGTATGTTTACGCATTATAAAACTCACATGGCTTTAATCCTGCATTTCTTGGATGTTATGCAAGTTTGCTTGGAGCAGTTGTGAAGCAAGAATTTCAGTGTCTTTTCTTTTAGCGCTTGGAACGCATCCTAAACGTTATACGAGGTTTTACTGTATATAAGGAATCAATGCCATTAAATCTAATAATTTTTCTAAAAGAAGAGAAATTTTAACCCTTCTTGATTAATTATTTTGAATAAAAAACGAATGTTTCTCATTAGAAGCTTCTCATTATGATTAATGTTTAATTTATTTTAATTTATAATTTTCAGTTTATTCATTTTTGTTCTATGTGTAAATGTATTATGTACAGAGAATTATATGATGGAAATAGATCAATAGATTTTAAATTAAACAAGTTGAAATATATCACACAAACTTTAATTAAATTTCAGTGAATGTTCGGATCAAAGACTACCCGAATTGTTCGTTAACCGAACACCCATTAAGTAACGTCTATCGATCGGTAGGTGTACCAGTCAAACAAATACTGAACAACATAGCGTCTTCAAACTTAACTTTTGTAAGATTGGTACTTTCGACCATGATAGTTTTTTTCAAACAACAACCGCTATCTATTCGAGAAATCTGGTACTTCGTACGTTATCCGAACATGTTATTCCGACAAAAAAAGATTTCGTATTCCAAACTGTTTGTTAACCTATCATCAACTGTATTGCGAAAGGGATATTTTTATTATTGCATTACTTGTAATAATTAATGATTATCATCAAAACTTTATTAATTTGTATCAAATAATAAAAATCATCAAAAATGTTGTTTTTTTCTTACAGTTTATTGTTACTTTTAATTTATAAATAAAAAGTATATAATTTTTAGTTCATATATCTACAAATAATCTCTAAAATCAGTATTTATTTGATGACAACCGGTGGCTTCGTCAACCGCTAACAGCGCGCAAATAAACACGTCGCATGTTTATTTGCATAATCCGAAACCGCTCCGCTCGCCCCCGAAACAAATAATGCGTTGGCGATCTGAAAACTGGCCGATGAATAATTACATGTTTTACCAAGGGCGCATCAATTTGCATGCAAATAAACTAAACAACATTCACCCTGTGAGCATGCACGAATAGTGAAGCAACAAACGAAAACTGTTTATTTTTCATGCACATTATTTGCTTTCCCGAAAATTGCTGGAATTAAATCCCAATACTAGCCCCCCCTTTGTTCTGCAAAACATACACATTTTTTGTTTTGTTTCATTTTTGCTGCGAGTTTATTACCATAGAAAGGGGTACGATTAAATATGCTTTTTGTATTTATTTCGTGTGTGGGGTGCGAATTGGTATTTTTTTTGTTTTGTTTTTTCGGATTTTTTTTTACAGAACAACATCCCTGTTATCGAATTACATTTGAATTAAAAATACCCAACGCAAAATAATTTTATTAAAAAAAAAAACAAAAACAAATAATGCGAGATCGAAAATCGGACCTGGCCACATCAATGCCTTTCCCAAATCCTGGCTTAAACATGCAATTTGCATATCTATCCAGGGCTTAGATAAATGTCTGCATAATTGAATTATTCGATATGTTTTGTGTGATATGCTCGGCTGGATTACATGCTCGATGTATGTGTATGTGACTGTGAGGGCGAGAGCACTGTTGAATTAATTTGGAATAACTTAGATTGCCAACGTGGCATATTTGGATTCCATCAGATTTTGACGAATGTGCACCCCGAACAATTTTATTAAAAAAAACTCAATGCTGAATTCATACATTTTAAGTCAACTAATTAAATTCATAACGTTACTTGACAAGTACTTACCAAGTACTTAATATAATTGAATATCTGACTAGAACATTTTATTATTCAATACGGAGATATATTTTTTATAAATAACATGAACATAAGATTTTCTTGATTTATTGAATTGTCTAGTTCGTAACTTGAAAATATGTAAAGTGAATATCATTTTTTTCTAGTAATTCATTAAATCTACCCTTAATGACAATTTCTCTTAAATATATTGAAGTAATTAGTTGAAATCTTTAAATGTGAGGTTACTTGGCAAGTAGATTAACAGTTAAATTTAATTACTTGAAAGATGTCAATTTGAATCTAATTTAAAAAGTTAAATTTATTTCGATTTCTCTTTCGTAACTTAAACATTCGTTTTGTTTAGTTTAATTCGTTGTCTTGTTCGTAACTTGAATATACGTAAAGTGAATACCATAAAACATTATTACATACATTTAATCAATTAGATTTACCTTTAATGATTCAATTAAAAAAAAATTCTTCAATATATTGAAATAATTAGTCAAGGTCTTTAACAAGTAACAAGTAGGCTGACAGTAACTTTTAAACTGTTTTTTGTATCAAAAATTATTACTCATTGATATTTGAATTATTTTAAAACCTTCTATGAAGAAGTTACTTGACAAGTAGCAAGTAGGATTTAAATGATTTCTTATATGCAATACTTTGCATAGTGCGACTACGATTACTACAGATTCAATATACATAAATTGTAGTCATGATAAGTCTCTTTTTATACTGTTTATTTTTATGCGATTTAAAGTCTTCTATTAGTGCGGTTTCAAACAGTCCGGGGAATAGGCGGAAGTGCAGTAAAATGTAATATAAAATAGAGATACGTACATACTTGTCAAAGATAATGTAAGCAGTAGTTAGAAAATGTTCGAAGAATAAATGCAATTTAAATAATGAATTTTGTTATTGATTTCTGTAATTTCATGTATTGAATTGTAGGGAGGAAATAATTAATTTAATTTTAAAAAAGGTCAGAGCTGTTCGCAGGCAATCAATAGATAATGGACAGCGATAATGGTGAATAATTGATTGACATATAAAAACGTCTTGCGTTATTCGTAATTCCTCGCTTCTCGGCTACAACAAAACCGGTGTTATTTATGAAACATATTAAAATTGCTGTGCAATCGCATGCATTCAACTTAAAGTTACATTTATTGCTGCAGCGGACGGACATCATTATTCCGGAAATGATAGAGAAATAATTTGACGTGAAAGAAAATCGATTCGTTTTGCCATTCAATTTGTAAACGGACAACGATTCCTTACATTTAAATTGTATCAAATATAATTTCTATCAATATATTGGAAAATTATTTTATTTTAATAGAAAATTTTTTTTTTTAATTTGAAGCCCACTTGATTTTGAAACAAGAAAATCATTGAGAATAAACAAAAGTTAAACAATTGTTGGTCCACATTAAGAAAGCCGTGGGCTCTAGACACCAGTTAGTTTTACTGACTGAGGGCCCTAGTTCTTTCTATTTGGGCCGTCTATAAAGCGTAATTGTCATAATCACTGATTTATTATGTCATATTAACAATTTGATTTAAGGTAAATATTTCATTTAAGGACAAATGCATATTTTTTTTTTAAATTTAACAATACGACATAGATGACCATGTTACCTATTTCCGATTATTATTAACTTTTCAGTATTTTTGATTCCATCAAAAAATTCATTCGACCCAAATACTTTTTTGAAGGATAAATTAATATTTAAGAGGTTAATGTAAATATGCATTAAAATTTTGCATTTTAATGTAGGTTATGGGGAGCTGCCAAAATGCGAATGCCTCTGGAGTTTGTTTCATATCCGAATATAAAAGATCTGCTCTATTCCGCACTTATGTGGTCCTTTAATAAATTATGAAGCAGCTTGAAAATACTCGTACCGCATAGTCCTTATTAATTATTACTCTCTGTGGTGGAATTGCTATTTTTTACCAAATTTACTTCAATAGGCTCAACAGAAATGTATACATGTTATAAAATATTCAAAAAGAGAAACGTTGTAAGAGAAATTATTATAAAGAAGTAATTGCATTATATGTTAGGACATCATATTGTATAGGACATTGTGTCAATTGAAACGACTTAAATGAATGTATGTTTCTATTATAACAAACTTCGATTAAGTGTAAATTAGCTCAAATGGGGTAAAAGTGAATTCTTATGGGGTGATGAGGACGATTAGCAATAAATATTCTGTCTATCCATCAAAAATCCCAAATAGTGGAAATTGCCATTTCACATTTTTTCCTAATCATAATGGGGTAATAGCTTAAATGAAAATGTTTTGGGGTAATAGGTAAAAATTTTATATCAAAACCTCCCATATTCCGGGTAATTGGTTAACTATTTGAAACCGTACTAATCAAGGTCTTTAAAACCACGTAAAAAAATAATTTTGCGTTTGATTAGAATATATTTATATTTTATTCAAAAATTTGGTTTGTTTTGATATGTTTAAACCGGACTATAGTGAATCCGGACTGATCGAAGCCGCTCTATGAATGTATGACTATAGTATAGGAATGCAAAGTAATAATATTCATTCCATTACACTTGATGTATCTTTGCAAGTCACATTGTTTTAGATTACTAATTAAAACTTGATTCTTGGCGCAACAGCAAAACTTTAAATTCAAGCACGCCCCTTTTTCTCATTTTCTCTTCATCTCTAGCATAGTTTATGCCCTCCACACTACAGAAACTTTCCGATAATGCTAGTCTACTTCAATGCCACGACCCGGCGTAGTCAAACTTTCACCCACCTGAAAGCATTATCTTGATTTACGCTTCCCTGTTACGCAGTTTGGAATTTGCCCATTGTGAATATTTGAATCAATTTTAAGAACCATCCGGACTGCTTTTCATATATTGAAACCCTACAGATATGCGCGAATTTACAGTCCTGAAAATAATGAAAAAAAAAGGACAAACAGTACGCGTTTGCATTCGAGCACGTTTCCGGATTTGTAACGGTATATATTCTCTGTTGTCATATCGAATTAAAAAGTTCACGGTAATGTGGTTTTCACCAGCTGTTGTCACAAAACACAAAATGTGTATTTTGTTTCCATATAACGTTCACAATTTTTTTCGTTTAAAATTGTCATATTCAAAGTATCGGATTCAGTGACCTAACAAGATGTGCATAATCCCATATGCGATAAAAGCTCTTGAATTAATTGTGTGGGCCCCACGTATTTTTTATTTAGACTAATTTTATATTGAGGGCCCCACCTATTTTGAGTTTATGATCCCAGGAGAAGTTTATAATTTTTAATTTTCAAGTGTCGATTATTAAAAGACAACTTATTCTTTGCATTTTATAGCATTCTTAGATTGTGGGCCCATGTGCTAACTGCATTCCGGACTTCCACGCGACCAATATTCTAAATTACTTTTGAATACACAAAAAATATATTTAAAATTAATTAAATTAAAAAGTAACACTATTATTAAACGGATATTGCGTAAACAAAGATTAATTAACGTGATGACTTTCTATATAAACATGTGGGAAAATCAAGTAGAATTTCCCAATACAAAACATTCAATATTAATTAGCTAATTCCGTGCTTTAAGCATAGTTCCAATATTGGTACAGGTCGTAACGTTTGACATACAGAGATAAAAAAAATACCACTGTAAATATTGCAAGTGCATTTTGGACGTTAATCCGGATTGGAAAATGGTTGTTTAATTTGTAATTGAAACTGCTTTTGGGTTCGTTGAAATATTCAATTTCTAATCGGAAAAAACGAAATTAGATCGGATTAAAAATGAATCGATCGAATTGAAAGTAAATGCTGAACCATTGTCCCGATTACAGCTAAATGCTAGTAAAGTTCAGGGACCCCCATCGGGGATCTAAAAATAATAATTGGATTGGATGAAAGCAACTTCGTGGGCTTCTGCGAGGTGGGCGTAACATGTATATAACATTATTAAAAAGAAACTTTATAAATCTATATGTATATATTTGTTGGTTCGCCTATATACTTTTTTCCGTGACTGAAGTAATCTCTTATGC
This sequence comes from Nicrophorus vespilloides, assembly GCF_001412225.1. Lineage (NCBI taxonomy): Eukaryota > Metazoa > Arthropoda > Insecta > Coleoptera > Silphidae > Nicrophorus > Nicrophorus vespilloides. The sequence continues at coordinate 159,807 of NW_017096951.1, forward strand.
TAATATTATTTTTTATATGAAAAATTAATTTTATTCAGCAATGCGTGTATTTTTTTCTCTTCTCTTTATTCCACCACTTTCCATTCCTTCATCGACAAATGCTATGTATTTAGCTCTGCACGCAAGCTGTGGTTTTCATTAAGGGATATTAGTTATGGTATCTGTATTTGTTCAAAAAATGTCTTTTTAGTTGACCAATAAGTCTTTTTAATCATGTTTATGATGTGTTTTTTTAAGAATATCTCTTAAAACGTACAATAAACCTATAACCGAATATACTTCTTATATTCGGTGATAGTTTTTACCATTTATAATAGATACTTCGTAAGTAACTTTTGGTTTACCTCAACGTGGTACATCCTGTATACTACAAACAATTATCAACCACAGCAAATTTGTTAGGTGTTGCCAAAATCATTATGAAACATATCAAATATTGATGTAAAGTTCTATGTTTATGGGTAAGAGGAATTTTTTATATTTTTGAAATTTTATTCCATTGTCATTCAATAATAGCTGCTTTCTGTTTATATGACCATAGTTTATTTTATATAGTTCATAGATCTTGTAATTAAAGTACATATTATATAAGAATGCATGAATTACATCCAATGTGTAAAATACAATATTTAAGATTAAGTGAAACATTATGGCTTTTGATTTTCTTCCAAGCTGATTTTAGCTTAAATAAACATCTTAAATCTCGTTTAAATTTAATAACTTTTACATAAGTAGAGACAAAATCAATACGATTTATATCAAATATTGAAGTAAAACTTATAAGCAATAATCAAGAAGAATTATAAAAAATATTGTTGAAAAATGTAGTGTTTTTAATTATAGAAAATCTTATTGCCTTAAATGAAATTTTAATGTACAGTCTACTATATTTAATCTGCATTTTGTTGAGTGTCTTTTGGTATGTGATGTGAATGTAGTTCAAGAAGATTTAATAAAACCACTCATGTTCATAACTAAACTTTAACTATATGACATATAGTTACGTCTATATCAAATAATAAAAGATATTGTGGAGGTTTTATTAATGTTGAGATTTTGATATTGTCGGGATTATGGTTGTTGGGATTTTGATACTGTCGTGATTTCAATTGCCACTGAACATATTAATAAGTGGCGGGAAAATTTAAATTGGAATGTTGACATTTTTCCCTATATTTCCTTACACAACTTTATGATCAATAGGTTTATTAAAGTAAGGCAGTTGAGTCTCTATATTTACATTAAGTTAGAAACATTCAGAATCAGCAAATTGTTGAATGGAAGTCATGTTAATTATTTCTTGATTTGGCGCAAACAACTTTATGATCAAGCTACCAAAATAAAGATGAGTCTTGTTAATTTGGATTATGCAACAAATATTAAAATCCTTTACCATTTTTAATGAAGAAGTTGTTATTAAATCTTCAAATTGTAGAATGTCTCTTGTAATGGAAATGTATATACATGTAGTTCAACAAAGAATTAACAAAGAGGTCACAGGTCACCCCTAGAGGATAATATTTTCACGAGATGTACGTTCGGACTGCGTGAAATACCGTGGACGCGAGTATTGGATGAGGATTATGCGGATTGAAAAATTAATAATCCATCAATATGGTTTGAGCCGTCGAGGGGGTTTGTCCGCGCCGTAGGGATCGATTGCCCTACCTTCTCTAATAACAGTTGGACCTGTTGGAACGCGATCAATACAAGAAAAATATACGTTTCGCAGACACAAACACGTAATATTTTCTCTTTTAAATTACATATTTGCATTGCACTCGTAAACGCGACGAACGAGTGCGACGCCCATTTCGCGTGCCGCTTAAACAAGATGTTTCGCCTTTGTTCCGAAAAAAACCCTTCAACGGGAAATCCTCGAGTGTTTGCTCAGCAATATTTATCCTTTTCCCCGAAAAGGACAATCGAATTAATACTCCCCCAAATATTGATAGATAGAACAAATAACAAAAAAAAATACGAACAAGAAGGAAAAAGAAATCTCACTTGATGAATGAAGGTGTTTTGTTGCGGCGAAAAAAGCTTCTTGTTTATTTCGATGACATCTCTGAAGGTGTTTACTTGTTTTCTTTCTTTTCTTTTTTCTTTTCCAGATCCGCTGTGCAGTGGATAAATATAAGGAGTGAAAATAAAGGCAGGAACGGGATAAGGGAAAGGGTGTCAAGGCGCCATGCAGCTCAAGCACGGATTTATTGATGTGGCTTTACTCTTCCTCCACGTTATTGGTGAGTCGCTTTTCATTGAATTTATTAAATTTTTCCTCTTATTAAAGCCATCCAACAAAAGGCGTCTCGTCTAAAGATTCATTGTTTTTTTTTTCGTTCATACATTTTGTAATTAAATAGACGTATTTCATCTAGCTTTAATTAATGCACAAAGAAATTACGAGCGTGAATTAAATTACATGATTTTCGATTCAAACACAGCAGATTCCTATGAAATATTTCATTTATAATGGAAAATTTTCAATGTGTAAATAACGTTGTATGATTTCATACAGATATGCGCAATATGCGGTTTATACATTCATTTCAATTGCATATCATAATTTAAACAGATTTTTCATTAATTTGAAACTCAATAAACATTTCAGTATTTCCAAAATCTACTGATTAATTCACAATTTGTAATCACTTAATTATTTCATTTTTCAGTCTATATTTTTATTATTGTAATAGAATACAGGTAAATATTATAAATTTACATTAATTATAAAATGAAAAAAAATAAACCCAATTTAGATGTGACTTTATACATGTTTCACTTGATAAAATAAACTAATTGAAAATAACCCAAACTTAACTTAAATTATATAGCAAAATATGGTAACCTGACAACAGCGTGACGACAAAAGCGCGTAGACGAAAGCGCGCAGTAAACAACCACGACAAATGTACACATCACATTCACTCTTGTGCCTTGGGTTTAGGACTTGGTTTAACACAATTTAGATGTGATTTTATAAATGTTTCACTTGATAAAATAATTAAACCTAAGTTAATCTAATTGAAAATATACCAAACTAACTTGCATGTATTTTAAAAATACATACTACAATTTGGGTATTTTCATAGTCTAGTATCTCAGTTTACTAACAGCTGTGTAGAGTTTGTATTTTAAAAATGCATATATACTCTCGTGCGTCTGACGTTGTTATCTTACTACGCGATTTTGTCCTGTGCCCTTTTCTCTGCGCGATTTTGTCCATCGCGCTTTTGTTACGGTGCCAATAAATGTATTTTTATAACCAATAACTAATAACTAAATTTATATTGTTTCGTGCAGAAAATGTACATATTTTGTTATATAATTTCTTGTTTCATTATAAGCTAATTTATTAAGTATAAGTACAATACAGAAATTCCTTGCATAGTGCGGCTTCGATCAGTGCGAATTCAAGAATATTTAAAGAAAAAGTACTAAATAAAAATGTATTATAAAAATTACTACACATTATTTTATTCATTAATGATCATTTATGTATCAAAAATAACAATTTTGTATTTTTATGCTGTTTATTTAATTCTTCGATTAGTCCGGTTTCAAACAATTTGGGATATTGACGGAACCAATTACTTGCACTATGTGAGACTGGTTTCAAACACTCCGATTACCAGCACTGTGTGAGGTATTTCTATATAAATAATAAACTAAAGCTATTTTTTTATTAATGTGTTTACGGTGATATTTTTTTAACGTAACTGAATTAAATGTTCGACATGTCAAGAAATGTGTGTAACGTGTAGGGTTTCTGATTTTCTAAGGGGGATTGAGCTAACACGAGGGTTAAAACGCCCTCGGGATATTTGAATTTGCTGAGTAAATACTTATTATAAACACATAAATTTGCTGTATCCAAACATGTACTAATATTATCCTCAATGGACCAACTTTCAAATAAGATGTCAAATGTACTGCTTATTTATACATGATGAAAGCTCTTTATTTATGCATATATGTAGATTTACAAATAAAACTGATTTTATATTTGTTATAAATTTTTCTTTACTACAGTTTTTTTACAAATTTTAATTTGTTTTGTTATTAAAATATAAAATAAAATTCATAATATACATTTTAATAATGCATACAATTATTATTTTATTCGTGCTATTATTTTCATATTTGTGCGTTTATACGTTTTGTCTCTTTCGAATCTATTTGAGTAATTATATAAAAACATAAACTTTTTATATAAACCTACAATTCGTATAAAATATTTATGTGTCATTAAATAATATTTGTTGAAATATTCACTATGAATATTATAAACCAAAATCATTTTTAATTGAAAAAATTAAATTTATAAAAAAAATGTACTTAAATTATTTTTTTTACACAAATTATAGTTTTTTTATTCTTTTATACAGTCTAGTCTCTTTTAGTACGGTTTATTTTTGTACGTATTTATTTACTCGGTTAGTCCAGTTTCAAACAGTCCGAACTATGCAAGGTGTTACAGAATGTTAACACAATTTCATAATAAATATAAAAAAAATCATAAATAACATGAAATTTGTAACAATAAATTTATTTTGTTTTAAATATAGCGAATTTAGATGCGCCTTTATATAAGAAAATTTAGATGATTAAATCAAGTGAATTGAGTTTTCTCAAGTAATGAGTTTAACGAATTAATTATATAATGGAGACGTATTTTCTAAGTTTGATGAATTCAAAACAAATAATCCTGAAGGCATACAACTGAAGTAACAGAGCAACATGAATAGATGGAGGTTCCATAGAATTTCCTAATAATAGCTGAAGGGGTGCACAAGTGAAGCTCGATTTATTGCAAGAAATGCGTAGTTATTTATTATCAACACGGATATTAAGAAACTGTTATGTTCAGATCATAAAAGACTATATGAGCAAATATTCAATGTTTTAACAATGTAAGAAAAAGTTCTATGTATTTAATAATAAATTATAGATAAATTTGATGATATTGAGTTATGTCTATTTGGTTTATAGAAGATATTTGATAAATAAAATCTTTGTGGACATATATTTCATCTGCTGTGTATTATTATGTTGTTTAATACAAGTGGTGCCTTTATAGAACTAACATCAAAACTTATACGGATCCGTCTGAACAGTCTCCTATGTAAAGGATAGGGCTGATATATCCGCCGATCGTCCGCGAATGGCTAAATAATATTTGAAGAAGTCTCAATTATTCAATAATATTTTTTTAATTAAGTTGATTATAATTTGATATTAAATAACAAAAATCTGTATAGCGTTGAATAATTTCATAAATAATTTTGATTCATTTCATGATGATTAGTTAAGGGTTGTTCGTTGAGTTCGTGAAGCAAGTCAATATCGATATTGCAGTAGAAGTGCAGATAACTGGAATGACTCGAGTGATGGATGTACTTTGGTGGAGTGTTAGCTCGGAAAAATGGAGAAAATGTTTTTAATGAGTGCAGTGACTGTGCAGAATCGACGCAGTAAATAAGCTAATTTGATGAAAAGTTGTATTTTTAATATGGACGAAAAAATTTTAAAAGCATACTTTCAATTATTTTTCATACATTTTGTACAATGTTGTATTAAGTACTTGTAATAACGCAGTTTCAGATTTACTTCATTTCTATAGTTTGTTTTTGAAATGTCAAGTAGAAATATTACTTGTTAAATACTTGTATTGAATTGAGTAGTTTTTAATAAATATAGATCATTATATCAATGATACATAAGAAATTATAGTTACTAAGGTAATTGTCTAGTAGAAATACTTCTATTGAATTCAGTATACACATAGTACAATATTTACTAAGTACTTATAATATGTGGTACTTATAATATGTGGTTTATAATAGATATACGTTTTCTATAGTTTGTTATGTAGGTACTTGTCAAGTAGAAATATTACTTGCAAAGTACTTATTTTGTATTGAGTATTTTATATATTACCATATCCACGATACAAAACAAACTATAAATAAGTGACATGATGAAGTGTTACACACGAAACAGACCATAGTTATTTAAATAATTCTAAGTAGGAGTATTACTTGTAAAGTACTTGTATCAAATTTTGTCCATATGAAAATTTCAAATATCAAAATTTTAACAAATATGTAGAGTAATTAAATTTAATGAATGAGCATTATCTATGTGGAATTGAAATTTGCTTCGAAGCACTTATCCTTCTACTTGGAATAACAAATAATTGATTATACTACAGTTTGTTTCATAAGTAATTATGAAGTAAAAGTAAAGTTTATAATAAATGTACATCAATAGTTTCCAATTTATATTGATCCTACTTGTCAATTTGCGCTAGATAAGTCAGATTTAATAGATTCGATTTTAAAAAGTGTTTTTAATGGAAACATTTTAATTTAATTGAGCATGCGGAAGATTTTTGTTCTGTTGATGAAACTTGATGGTTACATAATAATTAAAATTTACGGTCCGTTTATGCGTGTTATCGATTACATTCTATCATGCGTTATCGTTGTGCAACAGTTGTGAGCTGTTTCCTCCGGTAAATGAAATTAACGCAATGCCCGGAAGGGCCTCCAACATTTTCCGATTCGAGAGGTTTCCATCGAGAACTTCGAAATGAGAGAGGGTGCAAAAAAACAGTAGAATATTGGTATAATACCGACTGAAATGAAAATAAAAAAACTAAATAATCCGATGTGGCGCAGTTAGCGTTACGACCGGATACAAGTCTATGAAGTACAAACAATTATTTCCATAATGAAACAGCCCCTCGAGCTGCCTGTTCTCTGTCGTTGGTTCTCTCACTTTTAGATTTTCCATCGCCCTCACTCATCCTATTTAATTCAATTTCCTCGAACCTTTTCCTTTTGTAACTCCATTACATCCTTCCTTTTCCTCAATTCACATATACACACGTATACCGGTAACAAAAATATTTTGATTGCATTCTCTAGACAGCTTTATCTACTTAACACCAATCCTTTTCATACTTGAAGGTACATTTACTGACAAAAATACATTATAATACATGTTACGTGTTAAATCAACTTAAATATACAGATTGACAGGCTACAAAAGTTATTGCCTATTAAAGGTGGAATCTTCATAGAAATAGATATATTAATATGAATAAGTCAAGTTATATATAGGTAAAATATCAAACATGTGGACAAGCTACAAAAGTTAAGCAATCAGATGAGTGATCGATCTTCAATTAAGTCATAATATGTTCAATATGGCATATTAATTAATATGAATATATCAAGTTATATTTAGGTAAAATATAATAAATAAATGAAGAGTTATTGTTAAAAGTAACATTAAAATAACAATTGAAGTTAAAAGAGTTAAGCAAGATTTAATATTTGGATGGGTGATGGAACCATTGTCTGATAATAAATATAGCATTCTAGTAGAAATATTTGTTACCGTAAATTGATAGTCAATGAAGATGGAAACTTATTGATAAATGACAGATTAGAAAAGTTAAGCAAGTTTTTTTGAATTGGTGATAGATCCTATTTCGTTATCTACTAAAATAATTTTCTGAAACTGGTTGCAATAAACACGTTGAGCTATCTAAAGGTAAACCTAAAATAATAATTGACAGGTTACAAAAGTTAAGCAAGATTAGTTTTTAGATGGGTGATTGTTTCTAATTTTAAGTTTAACATTCTGCTAAAACAATTTTGTACAGGTTTTAACATTAAAAAATAATTACAAAGCAAAATAAAAATTATAATTGACAACTAAATTACTGGTGCTAATTACTTCTATTTGCGGGGTAATTAAGAAAAGTGTCAACTTTGGTATTCAAGCCGAAATTAGAGCAACGATAATACTTAAAGCTCTGGAGTAATTGAATTGCAAAATTGCTTAAGCCCGGGATTTTAACGATATTCACGTGCACGAATATTTTATACGATCGATATGTATACATCACGTGTTTAAGTATCTGTATCATATTTATACCAATTAAAATTACATGTATTTCCAATTTTAGATACACGTGTGCATTTCATGTACATATTTTAATATCAATCAAATTGCATTCAGAGATATGTTTATTTTTTATAAATTTGATTTAAAATCGATTCAATTTCAATAATTAGAAAATGAGAACAACAATACCTGCAGTTTCAATCAGTGAAAATTTACTATAGTTTCAAAATAACTGAATTTTAATTGAGTAAAATAAAAATAAATATTTGTGTCTCTTTTTGCGATGTTCATTTTTAGTCCTCGATTAGTACGGTTTCAATTAGTGCGGGATATATACAATTCCTGTATATATTAATATATTATAAAGCTATAATCTCTTCATTTCATAAGTAAACATGATTAAATTTATTAGTATACAAAATTAAAATTAAATCTTCGACAATTTAATTAAAACTTTTTGATTGTTTACGTTATTTTTAATGTTCAATATTCCTTAAATTTTTTAATAGTAATCTTAATAATTCTTGAATTTTTAGCTAATATTATAATTGTAACTTTTTGTATTAATTTTAAAATATATAGAAAATGTTATTTTACTTTGTATTTAAGTTATTTAATAAAAAAATAAGGTGTTTGAAAAAAATAGTATTTTTACCTCTGAAAGCAATTTTTTGCTTAACGAAGTAATTTTGTATAATTGATTTTAATTGAATTTATTTGATATTATAGAATCATTATTTTTTTTTGACATTTTCTTTATATTGAATGGTATGGTTAAATAATATACATTTTGTTTCGTTTAATTAGAAATTAGTTAAATGTACATTGAAGTTTATTTTTTGTCAATAATTTAATCATATTTTACTAAATTATTGCGAAATTTCTTGTAATACCTTTGAATAATATCTTGAATCTTATAGGTTCTTGGTGATTGTATCTCCAGTTGATTTATTTGTGTTATTGTAATCGGTTTTCCTTTGATTACAATTATTTATTGCTAATTATATACAATTTTCAAACAATACAAATATTATTGGCTACATACAGCGAAATATAAACTGTTACATAATATTACCAAAAGACTTTCGTCTTTCTACCCAGGTATTAAATAAATATTCCTTTATTTTTAGTATATTAAAACAATTGTTTTTAAAATTTTCTTTAAAAACAAAAAATACGTTAAAAATGTGTATTTGAACTTTTTAATTAAGTGCGTATTATAAACGCATGTTGTATTATAAAGAGTAATTCTGAAAGGCTTTTTCCCCAGGCGAGGTACTCTCACTCACTCTCTCTCTCATTCTCTCTTTTCATAATCTTGTTTTTAATATATTCACGACTAAACATCGTTTCGCTTGATGAAAATGTCAGAATAAACAGAGTTTTGAATAATCCTTTCACTCATTCATGTGTGCATTTATTTGTTATTTTTTAATTTAACTGGATTTCAAAGAGAAATTCATTTACTGTATGCACCTAAAATAATATGTTTTCGTTCATTTCAAAACATTTGTGCGATTATTTATGTTTAATTAATTGGAAAGATATAGTTCTAAAGTATTGTAAAATGCTAGTTCGATTATTTAAATTGATTGAAGAAGATAATCCGTTTAAAAACTATATTCGATATCCGAATTTGGTGTTCGTTATCCGAATGTTTTTGTTGTCCGAACATACAAATCTTTAGCGAAAATGTTTGTTGTCCGATTTGTTCTTTGTCCTATCTGTTCGGTAATCGATTATTCTTAAAATAATGTCAATAATGGCAAGTTGTTCGTTATCTGAATATGTATATTGACTGATTTGTTCGTTAACCGAATTGTTTATAACCCGAACTATTCGTTAATTGATTTTCTCAAAATTAACGTCAATTAGCCGGTAAGATGTTCGTTATCCGAATATGTGTTTGCTGACCGAACATAAAACATCTTTTGCGAAAAGGTTAGTTGTCCGATTTGTTCTTTGTCCTAACTGTTTGGTAATCGATTATTCCTAAAACAATGTCAATAAAAGCAAGTAGTTCGTTATCCGAATATGTATATTGACTGATTTGTTCGTTAACCGAATCGTTTATTAACCGAACTATTCGTTAAATGATTTTCTCAAAATTAATGTCAATCATCCGGTAAGATGTTCGTTAACCGAATATGTGTTTGTTATCCCAACATAAAAATCTTTAACAAAAATGTTTGTTGTCCGATTTGTTCTTTGTTCAAACTGTTCAGTAATTAATTATTCTAAAATGATGTCAGTTGGCAAGTTGTTTGTTATCTGAATATGTTTATTTTCTGATTTGTTCGTTAAACGAATTTTTCATTCGTTAACATTAAAATCTTTTACGAAAATATTCATTAACAAATTACACATAAATCTGCTTATTTTATTCGTAAATATTATGATTCTATTTGAGATTAATATTATTGGATTAAAGTAAAATAATTTAAATCTATTTAAACATTTCGTAAAATATTTTTAGTATTTGTGATTAAAATATTTTTTATTATTAATGTAGCAACTTCTATAGGTATGCTTCAATTTAATATGAAAATTAAATTGAATATTTCCCTCGTGAGACGGAAATAAACTGGAATTATATATCAAATTTCATACGAAGATTAAAGTTGCGCATTTCATTTCAATGCTTTATGGAAGAAAAAAGTAAACTACAGACGTTTCGTTTGAAATATAGTACATTAATATTGAGTAATGGAGTATATTAGGTTTATAGAAATATGAAATTACATAGTTCATATAAAAACGAATTGAAAATCGTAAAATATTGTGAAAAATTAGTGATATTTCACGTGACTTTAAAAGGAGCAAAAGAGACAGAACTTGGGAAACAGCTACACATCATATTGTATGCCTTTGAAATGAAATATTATTGTTCTCAAGAAGTTCACGAGTTTTCATAACGTAGTTTGTTTCGAAACACTTTTTTTTATATATAAAAGGGAAGGAAATTGAAATGTAAAGTTTATGTGTGATTTTAACTTCTTGTTGTCACTTGAAATATAAAGAATTATTATTTATTTATAAATTTTTAACATCTTCAATTTAGGTCAAAGGGCAAATAATTAGTTGTTAGCATAATTAATTAAAATTTAAAAACCATTACATTCTAAAGAAATTTATTAAAAAATAATAATTATTGTATTTAGTTAATTAGTTTATTGTTAAAGTTAGGGTTAAATATAGTAACATGGTGTTATAAAATGCAAGTATGTGCTTATATTCATTATGTATCAGTATTTTTTGTTGCTAATCTCATCTGGTTTATTTTTTTTTATAATAAACTTTTATATATTTTCTTATAAGCTGCTAAATAAGGAAAACTCTGCTTAATCCGCAGAAAGAAAGGGATTAAAGAAATAATAAGATAATACGGTAAACATAGTATAAGTTTAAAACATAAGCGGTTTAACTATTTTAAGAAAGTAATTCGAGCGGCAACATTTAATGTTATCTTATTATTTCTTAGCTGCATTTGCAATCATAAATAAACAATTTATTTTCATAATATTACATGAAATACTTTTAATATTTATTCTTCAAATATGAAGAAAAATATTCTGAAAAATTAGTAACTAATTTCAGAAATGCTGTAAATTACTGTCAAAATTTAATATTAATAAATTCACTATAAAATTTTATTACATATTTTTGAAAATACTCTAAAAACATCTGAGTTTAAAAATTATCCTTAAAATTTAGTACGTTGTTAACGGACATTTGGTGCGTCTTATCGGACAGTGAGCTCAGTTATCATTCTCATACTTTGATCTCATTCTTTATTTTAATAAAGTACGTTAGTCTAACAGATCTTAATACATAATGTATAGTATGTACTAATTTCGGTGTATAAGACGCACCTTTATATAACAATAATTTGAAATTTCTATACATATTTTTCCAATGACTTTGAATGAGTTTAATCAACTTAAGCTGATCTATACTTTATACATAATTACACCTTATACAGCGAATATTTGACTCAATTATTTAATTTCTTCTGACAAATACCGTTTACAGAAGAACTCTGAGAACTTTTTTTACATAATTCCAAATGGTTCTTCATCTTATAAATTTACCTTATATCTAATTGTAAGTGTATTCTGATTTTAGTACTGCACATAGATATAATACTGCACCTCTAGATAAAACTATAACAAATTTTAAATCTATATTCAGATTTTCATTGAACATTATTCCAGATATTCTTTATTTACATTGGACAAGTGTTTGAACTTGAATTTCGATATAGTCGGGATATTGATTGTCGGGATTATGGTAGTCGGGATTTCGATATAGTCGGAATTTTGTTGTCGGGATTATGGTAATCGGGATTTTGATATAGTCGGGATTTCAAGCGTTGGGACTTTAATACAGTCGGGAGTTTGAACGTCGGGATTTCGATACAGTCGGGATTTCGAACGTCGGGATTTCAATAGACGGTCTTTCGGTTGTCGGGCTTGCGATATAGACCCATTCATAGTGTATCCTAGTTTCAGCATCTTTATATAAAACTAGAACAAATTTAAAATCTGTCCGAGACAGTTTTAATATAAATCTAAATGCGTCTTATACACCAAGCATTGCACTTACATATACTTTATCTACTTTGAAGAAGTGTAGATTGCATTAATATACATTAATCTGAGTGATACTTAGATAATTATAAGTGCGTTTTATATGTTGGTGAATATTGGACTCAGATATATAATCCCGTTAGTTTACTCCATGGGTCATCGAACCGGATTAATTTACCCCAAATTGAGTAAATTGGGTAAATTGAAATTCTTGAGGTAATGAAAGATTTATTGTAAATTTATGTGAACAAGATATAGTTACAAGGCTTTTTAAAAAACAATACTTATTAAATTTTTAATTGTATTCTTCAATTTTATCTATTTCAAATCAAGGTGGTAACGTAAATATAAATATTAATTGGTTCCGAAAGTTTTCGCGTAATTCGAGGAAACCACAAAATTTAGAGTTAGTTTACACTAAAACACTTAAGCATGTGGAAACTTCTATACATAATGAAAAACTTGAATCAAATATCCTTCATTTGGTCACATATCGATTGCAGGATATATAATGAATGTGCGGCATTCAAATTATAATATCTTGTGCAGACTTAATGACACAGGATGTCAAGGATGTGGAAGTTTTTGTTGAGCGACTAATATGCATATAATCGAGAAGAAATAATTTGAAAGCTTTCGCGCGGAGCCGCGCGTTTTTCTCCCGTGAGAGGGGGTGGCGATCATTAATTTTAGATTCGGGTGGCGGCGAGACACACCTGGCTGCCGGAATAAATCTAGTTTAAGACGTCACTTCCGGACGGCGCTTATTTTTAAAGCGCACACCAACGTAACTTCAGAAAGAGGGAGGCCCAACGAACGAAATTTTTATCAACTCGATGAATATTTCATGACGTCGAATGCGTCCACGAGAAATTAGGCAGCAATACAATCTGAATGTCGTCCCAAAGGAGTTTCAGGTTTTTCAGGAGCGGCAGGAGAAGGATAATAATTGCATGCGCACGGTCTTCTCTCGGATTCTACAAATTTCCAGGTGGAAAATAGATAAGTCGATGGAAAGAAAAAGGGTGGCCTGCAACGAGCTCTGCGGTTTCAATACTCGTGTCGCTGACATCTCAATTATGTTTGACCTGAAAGGGGAAATATGGTGAACCGGAAAAGCAGAGGTAGATACAGATGTATGTATCTCTACATATACAAGAGAGAATAAGGAAATATGAATCAGGTTTTCCACATAGGATGAAAGACGTGTCATTAACGAAGCGCTTATTATATTATTTATACATGAAAGCATTTCTTCCATCGATTTCTCAGTACCATAAATCTACTATTATAAATTCAATCGTGCATTAACTTAATGAACGTAATACCTGCACTTTTTCCATCAATTATTATACAAATTTCGATCGGTTTTCCTATATTTATTCAACATTAAATTATGTTTACCAAACGTCCATTCTATACACATCCTAGTGCATCTACCTCACAACAGTACGTCTGCAAACACTCCATAAATAATGAATTTATAGGATCCTCGGTTCCGGCAAATAAATTGTTCGAAAACCGAATACATTTTTCTTATATAATTAATGTAAAATTGAAGAAACCGTTTCAAACCCAAGATTATTGCTTATTTAAATATATATATATAATTACCATTTGTGCACAAAATCATTAACAAAAAAAATACATAAAAAAAAAATAACATTAAATAGATACAAAGATTGAAAAGAAATGCAATAACTTACGTTTTCTTGTTTTATATTTCAAATACCAAATTATTTTTAACTTTTCTTTAGGAAGAAGATATGATGTAAGCACAAGACGTAAAACAATTATATTCATTTACGTTTTTCGCCTTCTATTTCAATTAAAATATTGTTTGTTGTTAAACTTGTTTCTTTTTTGTTCGAAAACTTATTTTTTGTTACCAAATCGTGGAATAAAAATAAAAATTTAACTTTACTTTAGGAAGAATCTGTGATGAATTAAGTGCAAAGTGAAAAGAAATTTAGTAGTTCCATAAATATCGTAATTTTGTTGGAAAACTGTAGAATTTGATGTACAGTGGCACCACTGTATTTTCTTTTGTTCGAAAACCGTGGACTAAATGGATAAAAATGTATACAAAAATATAATAAGTTATGATTTAAGTGCAATTGTTTGTGTTCGGAAACCGAATTGTTCAACATCCGAGGTTCAACTATATTAATGAATATGCATTGCATAAATAACAAAGTGCAAATGACCTGAAAAATGAAAATGAACAAATCGCGTATTTACGTTATTTTTCTTTCATGCCATTTTACAATTACAAAATTTAGGTCAGTCTCTAATAATAAACCGCTAATCAGCAGAGTCCTTAATTTAAAAGAATATTTTATTCGCCATATGTTTTTTTGTTGTTTCCGTGCGTCGAAATGATGAAGTAATGCCACACGGTTGATGTTGTTATTTTTTATAATTTCGTAATCATGAAATATCTAAACGTGTGCAAATTATAGGGTCCGAGGCTCGATGGTTCCCTTTTGTGCTATTATGCTTACGTTTCGGCATGATTTCTTTCGTCGACGCGCACATAGCTAAATGCAATTTAAAACTATAAAAAAATATGGAATAGCTTTGTTGCTGCTTTTGCTAGTTTATGGCTATGATAGAAAAAATACTAGTGCATATAATAAAATGTGATTTATTGTTGTAATATTTATAAGTTTATATGCAATTTGGGAATACCGCAATCTCTATTAATTTATAAATTAGATTTTTTAAGCTTTATAACTTCTGTTGAATAAAGTAAATATTGAATTTTGACATAATTTGTTCGCTATTTATGTAAAGTGGTATGAGGTTAATTGGATAACATTTTTAGATAAACGTATTTTTGGAACATAAGATGCATCTGACATTGAACGATTTTTAGAAAATAATTTTTTTTTGTAATACTTTGAAAGTAATTTTAACTCGTTTTTATGTAAAAAAAAGTGCGTCTTGACATGTTTTGACATATCATCTAAAAGAAACACATTTCATCTAAAAGAAACACATATAAAAGTTTTGTTATATAATTTTGTAATTGTTTACGTCTTTCAATTGATTCAAAGAGTCCTAAAGGTATTGACGTATCCAGAGTTGTTTATTCTAACATCAAGGAAATACTTTGTGACAGAAATATTTCTTTCGAGATAAACAACAACAAGTAGGGCGAATGTTAGGAATCTCCGTGATCTTTCCAAGATTCTATCGAAGTTCCAGGAAGTTTACGAAGCACACAATACATAGATAGTAATCCAATAAACTGCGGATAAAGGACCAAAAATGTAAGAAAGGACGAAGATTTGGTGTGAGCAGCCGGACATATGTAATTAGCCTAAAAGGCATATTTTAAGATGCACTTTTTATAGTTACCCTCGGGCGGCTCTCAATATCGCAAGTACGTGACGTGACAGGCACTCTGGTAAATTGAGGGGAAAAAAATCAAATAAGGGAGAAAGGGAACGAGTGCATCCACATGCCAGACGGTAGGGAAAATATGTTTCGCCTCGCAGTCCCATCCTGCCCTTCGACCTCCGAACTTCCTTGCGAGTAATTAAAACTGGAAGAACATGAATATTCAGTGCATCCTCTTCCACCCTTAGTTTTCTCCCCCTATCGTCAATTATACTTCTACATTCTTTTTTTCTTTTCTCTTTTTATTTTCACCGCCGGCCCTTACTAGATACAGTGGCTCGAAAAATATTCACAACCCCGCACATGTACATGCACTACATCCGAAACTGCACTCGGAATAAATTAGTTCTGAACACGTACAGCGAAATAGAAACAGATAAACAAAACAGAAACAAAAAGAATGTAGAAAATGAAAAGAATCAAATAACGTATTTATTGAAATTTCATCAATAATAACAGGGACAAACCGTTAACGTTGTGGGACTTGGGCTAACACTATTTGGGAGTCCTGGATTAATACCTTTTGAGGGCCCTAGACATACACTTTTGGCGGGACCTTCACTTACATTAGGGGACCTCAATGTTTATATTTATTTTTTAGGGCCCTCGAAATACACGCAGACCTTTGATTTACATTCTGGAACCTCAATGTTTATATTATTTCTTTACCCCAAAGGGCTACAACCTATATAGATTATGCCTAAATCATTTTATTAACAGTTAGTTACCATTTAAATTGCACGTCATCTAACGGTATATGATTTAATCCTTTGCATCTCCAAACCCTCAGTGTTGTTCATTATTTTGTTGACGCTTTGTTTGCCTCGCTTGCATATGGAATTTGCGAACGCCCGTGCATTGTTTGCATAGGAATTGTCCATTTATATTAATTTGCCGTTTGTTTACGAATTAAACAGTCGGGCTTTTGCTTTTGCTAGGGGGGAAAGTTCCCGTGCTCAAATTACCCACAGCAAAAAGGACAAACTCTAAGCGCAGGCTTTTCACATATTTTTGAACACACACAGACATATGTTGTGAGTAAATTTACCTTTTCGTCCTTTTGCCAGGAAATATTATGTAAACAAAATTAATAAATTCACATGCATTCGCAAACTTGAAATGTAAACTGTAATTGTTAATTTCTATTCATTTGTCAATTACATAATTTCTATTTACTTTTTTTTTTGTTTATTAACTTGTATTCACATAAAACGAGAATTCATATCAAAGTCGCATATAAAAACTTTGGTGACTTGTAGTTTATTATTATATAAAGTAATAGTAAAATTTAGTGGAGATCTTATAAATAAATGTATGACATAGGCAAACAATCGATTGAACCTTCAAGTTTACTACTTTATTTATTCTATTTTTCAACAATTCCAATAAAATGGATGACTCTTTCCTTCTATACATTCTGTTGTTACGTGTAATATATAGCATTTCTAATATTTGTAAGTGCTTTAGATTTACAATTTTTCAATAAATTCATAGATTTTTTTTATACAATTTAGTATATAATTTTACAAGAGAAATCAATGTTAATAAATATTTATTTTTACTTAATAATTAAATTAAAGTAAATATATTAATCGAAATTAAATCTAAATATTTAATTATCAACTTTCTTTCAATAATTCAATGCAAAATTATTTAATTTTTATTATTTAATTTCATAATTACTTTAGTATTTTAGACAAAGTTTGAATGGAAATACATTAGTTTTACTTTAGTTTAAGAAGAAAATGGAAAATTCCAACTTTCAATGCAAAAAAAAATCATTAATTTCAATTATTATGTAATTATTTTAAGCAATAAAGGAATGGATTTCCTTGCAGTTTATTAGTTTCAAATAAATGTAAGGAAATTTAACTAAATGTAAATAAACATTGTTTGAAGTAAACATATCAACTTTGTTTAAACAGTGCTAAAGTATAGAATTTCATAATTTGTGATGTAAACAAAAAATATTTATAAAAAGTATTAACTTTGATGTTCAGTATTAAAGAATATAATTTCATAATTTATGATGTATTTCTATTTTATAACTAGCTCAAAATGTTCACAAGGATGGAATGACTGCGAGTCAAGAAGTGTTAGATACTTGAATGCGGTATCTGCGCGACTTACGTAAATCTAAGAGATCCCCAGGGCGGCTTTTTGTCTGGTGAACAAATTCCAAGACCCACGGGATTACATTACTAGCAGATATTTCTATTTTGCGCAGGGGTTTTACAACCATACAGTTTTTTTTTTGTACCGTAAATTTTTTTAGAACCATGAACATCCACATTTTTCTGACACATCAAGTCAATATTAAACTCAATTCTTATAAAGAAAATCTTAAGTTATACATATAACAGAAAGAAATTAGAAAATAATAAAGGGTGTCCCAAAATTAACGCAAGATTTGAACTTGCCGCCATTTGTGCAGCAACCCAAAAAGAAAATCAGAATCTGAAGACTAAAAACTATGTTTTGTATTTAATTTAAATCTTGCGTTAATTTTGGGACATCCTTTATAAACAGATTTAATAAAATATTTATTAAATCCAGGCGCATCCACATTTTGTAACAGTTCTAATATTGAATTTGACTAGCTAATATTGAATTTATTTAGAATTAAATGATTAATCTATTAATATATACATAAAAGAAATATAATTAAAGTTTTACAAACATGAAAAATTTTACTATAAATATTTGAAAATTTCTAATAAAAAAATGTTGTTTGATATATTGTAACAAAAACACAAAACGAAATAGAAATATTTATTACAAATAATTAATTCCAATAAATACAACACATTTCAATATAAAATTCAATAATTGCAAATTATTTACCATAGATTGTAAACAATAGTTTTCGAATTATTCAAACCTTGCAAAATATTATTAACTGTACAAAATTTAATTTCCGCTGTACGCACATATTTCACAAAATCAAAAAAAATAACAAAACAGAAAAAAAACTACAAATAGACGAAACAAAATTAACAATGATGCAAAAAAAAATTCTTGGCAAAATTTCGCCATTTATTTTCCACCACAATAGTGTCCACGGCACATTAAAATGTTACGCAATTTTAATTATCGTTTTCCGCTCCAGGAAATTCGATATTCAATACAGAAAAATACATTTTTTTTCCTCTGTGTGTACCGTTTCATCATAGGAATGAACGATGTTTTCAAACCATCGTTGCGCCATTGTTTGATTTATGTTACCGTTGTAATACTAGAAAACCAATTTCGCATGTTTTTGTTCGTCCATTGAAAAATTGGACTCAAAGAAATCCGATTGGATTTATGTTTTGCAATTGTCGATCAGGAATTACAGGCTAATTGGAATTTAGTTACTTTGCAAAACTGATGATGATTAAAACTGAAATAATTCAACTATTTAATAACGTAATTCCGATTCATATTTAATTAATTAATTAATTTCGTTTTGTTACACAATTCTTATAATTTGAACAGCATTTGTATTTGCAATTATGAAAACAGATTTACTATTTAATTAATATTTAATGAGTGATTTGTTACAACTGAAGCAATTAAAAGCGTTAACTAATGCAATTATGTTTTGTTGCGTAATTATAATAGGATATAAGTTACGAGCAAATCAATTGTAAAATTAGATGTTATGAAATTAAATTGTATTTAATACCAATGTATTTATTAATAATTAAACACTTTTTAATTATAATTTAATTAAAATTTAAATAATTATATTTAATGAGTGATTTAGTTTATCTAAAGATATTTTATTATGATTTATTACGTAATTATGATAGTAAATAAATTACGAACAAATTATAGAAAATTAAACTGTGTTATTAAAAATTGAAACAATTTTTTAAATTAGAATTTAATTAAAAATGTAGAATTTGCCTATTTTATTGCACAATTTGGATTGGCAACAAATGATTTGTAAATGTGAAGTATTTTCATTATTTTGTAACGCAGAATTGCATTACAATTGCGAATAAATATTTTGTTCATCGTTTGATGTAATAAAATACTGTTGGATTTTTATTTGAAATTTATTGAAACGTAATATGTTTTAATATGTTTCAATTTATTAATTGATTAAAGTAATTAAAGCTGAAGTATTTTAACTATTTAAATACGTAATACTAATTGGTAAACAATGATTTATTTATCATTGACTATTAGATGTAGCATAATTAGTTTCTCAAAGAAAATTTGATGAAACTAATTAAAAGTGAAATATGTTAACTCTTTGCAACTCGCACGGAGTCTATGAGACGCCAGTGAGTCGGTACAATCCAAGTGTAAGTTTTAAAACTGAAAATGTGGGGCAACCTATATTCTGTCTTAATACTGACTGACGATTTGTAAAAGCATATCAGGTCATATGTTGAAGGATTAACAATAAACTAGTATTAGCAGACTCTATCAGACGCCACGCGGGTAAGCGAGTAGATGTGCCGAGAAAAATATATTATTCAGAAAATGAACCGGAGAGATTGTAATAATATTAGCTATGAAAAAACTACTTTTCATATATATATATAAATCTCATCATTTTATATTTATCATTCAAAGTTTTCAGCGTATCAATGAGATAAAGACAAAAAATAAGATAAGCAAGTAAGGAGTTTATCAGACTCCACGCGAGTAAAGATGCTACGAAAAGTCGCGCGAGTAACGAAGTGTAAATTTTTATAAATTATATTTTATATGTTTATAATCACACATTTGAGGTGATGAAAATTGTAATAAGATTGAAACCAAATCAGTTTTAAAAGGTAATAATTAGTTATAACAAAAGTATTTTAAAGTAAATTATTGTAACTAATTTATTGTGCTATGTTACTTAACACTGATTGGCAACAAATGGTTTGATGTAACCGAATTATCCTAGATTTTAGTTTCCACTCGCAATTGCATAGTCATCGATCCTTGTGAAAATTAGTTTATGCCCGGATAAACGGAATGGCGTTCGAGCGGAAATAACTTTTCCTTTTTAATTATTACTTTGTTTCGTACGGAAAGAAAACTATTGTAATAACCATTAATCCCTTACATCAGCGATTAACTGATATGCTTTAATTTAAGTTCTGAGGTCGAGAACTCTGCAGCCCTGGAACTTCCGAAAACAAACGAAAAAAAAAAACTATTAAAACTTTCCCTTCTGATCATTATAAATTTATTGCTGGCAAAAAGCAACTTTGTGCGTGATGTTCTGCTAAAATAAAAATAGCACATCATTCCGTAACTCTATATACTTAAAATTACCTAAATCGAGGTAATATTTTAAAGTTTCGCTAAGCGATTCCCAGAGTTCACACATTTACTGCCCTTTGCACGATATCGGCATTGATTTTCTGTCTTTAAATTTAGCTCGTTGAATTTTTAAGCTGCATCTAGTTTAGTTTCGCCGTGAATAATGATCCGAAAAAGCGTAACCACTTCATCGATCACTCCTTAACACGGGACAATTTCTTTATTAAAAGCTTCGATAATTGTGATAGTTAAGATTACTGTATTAAAGTTACGTCTTTAGTTCTGTAATTGTGTTATACGCCTATCGCTGAAACTTTGCAGAATTGACATTTAACGCGGATAAACTGTTATGAGAAGTCGGATAAAGGGGATAAGACAGCCTCAGGGAAACTTGAAA
The DNA here is from genome assembly GCF_001412225.1 of Nicrophorus vespilloides. Classification (NCBI taxonomy): domain Eukaryota; kingdom Metazoa; phylum Arthropoda; class Insecta; order Coleoptera; family Silphidae; genus Nicrophorus; species Nicrophorus vespilloides. The sequence continues at coordinate 181,371 of NW_017096951.1, forward strand.
CTGAGGATAATGACACATAAGTTATTAAAAATAAACAGATTAAAAAGATTAATTAGATTTTGTGACGCAAGTAAATGCACAGTTTAATAATAAAGTATAGTAATTTTCCTTTTAGAAAACGTCACTAATATTTAAATATTATCATATTATGTAACCTTATTCATAATACTCTTAAATATGTATGTTTTATATTATATAAACTTAATAAAAAAATTCCTAAACATAATTTTTTTATAGTATGAATAAAAAAATCAATTAGAAATCAATCATTTCTTATAATTATATAATCTTAATAAGTTTTAATTATTTATGATTAAATATACAAACAAATAATAATTTTCTAGTTTTCGTATGACTCCTACAAAAAATAACATCTTATAAAGTTTCTCAATTACAATTTGTTGTCATTTGTTAATTATTTTATCTGATTAAAGAATTGTTCTATAAATTTATTGAAATTTTCGATTATTTCATTATTAACCCGCAACTAGTACGGACAAAGAAAAAAAAAAGTAAAACCAATGAGACAAAATGACCCGTTTGCTAAATTTTTCAAAATTATAATAAATTATTGATTTTTACAATAAACACATATTAATTATTATCATTTAATAAATTTAACATAATTTAAAACTGATTTTCTTTTACATATGTCACAAAAAACTGAAAACAATAATAAACATTCTTTGAAACTTTCGATGATTTCATTATTAACCCGCAACTAGTACGGTCAAAGAAAAAAAAAGTAATACCAATGGGTCAAAATGACCCGTTTGCTTAATATATCAAAATTATAATAAATTATTGATTTTTACAATAAACACATATGAATTCTTATCATTTCATGAATTTAACATCATTTAAAAACTGATTTTCTTTTGTATATGTCACAAAAATAAAACTCAAAACAATAATAAAAAGTTAATTGCTGCAAATTATTTTATAACTTTATTGAAACTTTCGATGATATCATTATTAACCTGCAACTACTACGGACAAAGAAAAAAAAGTGCTACCTATGGGTCAAAATGACCCGTTTATTAAATATTTCAAAATGAGAGTAAATTATTTCAATAAAAATAATCACATAATAAAACAATTAGTTGAAAAATAAATGTTCTAATTTTATATTTTTACTTAATAATACTTGATAATTATATAAAAAATGAAATTTAATATGTTTTTTGGTACCAAAATTTATATAATTTCAATTTACTTTAGCACCCATTATTTATTTAAGGAAAAATACATTCACATTAATAATATTATAATATTTCAATTACCAAAAACAGAAAGTATTTTTTTCTGTGTGTGTGGAAAAGTATGTGATTTATATGAATATTTTATAAATAACTATTTTTTCAACTTAATTCTTTGAGACAACTGAATAAGACAACCTCGTCAATCAATCAACATCGGATGGTTAAATTTATCCCTTAACATACCAACCAAATTAAAGAGTAATTCATCTTTCCTATACATTTTCTACAAAATTATAATAATGCCTTACTAGGCATATAATATAATAATTAATATAATAATTAATAAATGTTGATAATGTGCTTAAATTACAAAGAAAACTTCGACGTTTTATAAAACAAAAGAGAAAGAAATTATACTTCGATGTAGTAAAATAATGATGTTCTTTCTTTGAGTAGCATTGGATGAAATGAATATTTATGAGTCCTAATGTGAAAATAATGCCATTGCCGACCGTAATAATTAGCATAAATATATATATTACATATAAGTATGTATATATGTCTAGAAATTATGAGCTACGTAATTAATTCCCAGACACACTATTTCGATATGCAAATTTCGTTTGTAATAAATGATCTCCCTGTCCCTGCATAAACGTGCGTGTATATGTATCAGAGGGAGAAGGGTAGATAGAATGGAGAGGGCAAAGGGTGGGACGAAAAACATTTTTAATGGTGTATTAAATTTTTATTAAAAGACATTTTAAAAGTCGATCAATCAAGCTGACATTATGAATGATATATGAGGGAGTGAGAGGGACGAAAATCCGCGCGATTATTCTTTACCATCTAACAATTTTTTCTTGTGATATTCCTTCGCCTCCCAAACGATACATTACAAAATAATAATTCTCCCCATGCACAGAAAAAAAAACGGTACAAGGACAATGCTCGTAATTAATTGCTAAACTTTCTTTCGGAGCTTTTCTTCCTTTAGAATACTTTCGGTTATCCTTCATATTTTTTCTTCTGCTCCTTCCACCCTCTACACATCCTTTAGTTAACGAGCGTAATTATAAATGATTGTGTTTATTTGTCGCGAAAACAAGCCTTCTTCTCTTTAATCCTAATTCCAGGAGATGCATCTCAATTTTCCCTCAGTTTCCTAAGCTCGGTCCAGTTGCTCGCAATTAATATCTCTCGGTAGAACGGTTTAAACAAAGGCAACCGCAACCAGTAGATTTACGAGCTTCTCGCGAAAAAAAAAACGAAGAAAAATAGCTTGAAAAAAATATATATCTAAAGCAGGAGGAATAATAAAAAGGTCTGCGCGAAAAACAAACAAATAAATGGAAATGAAAGCGCCGTGTGGAAAGCAAGTGAAATTCTCACGTGCAGCAGCAATAAACAACAATGGGTTTGAAGTCTCCACCCTGCGTTCGCATCGAGGGTGGTGTTTTTGGAGAATTGTGTTCTCAAAAAAAATTATATTTTAAGCTTATATAATAAATATCCTCAGTGAAAGCATCCCCCCTTTTCAGTTCTTCGCCCTTTTAAGCTGAACTTGATTTGTTTTTGCTCTTTGAAAGTATTTTCAAGTACAGCAACAACACATTGTTTGTTATTCGTTCCAGTTTTTTTTTGGTGCATAATGGTTCGCGCCTCCTGAATTGTTTAATATCCAAGCATAAAGTGGGCACAATAACATTATTATCTCTGTTTTGCTGGATGCGGGGTTAAAATGTGGCGCGAAACGTCATAAATTGCCCTGATAAAATTTTACTCTTGCTGTTTTTGTGCATTTGCGCAGATATTTAATTAGAACTTTAATTAAATTCCGGACCGTTGGAAATTTTCGTTTAATATTGCTGCATTTATTCATTGATTTCGAGTACGGTTTATTTTGACTGTGATATATAATTGTTTTAATTAAATTTAGACATAATAACTGAAAATATATTTATTTGTGTAAATTATCTTAAGTTTCTGTTTCTCTATTATTTCGATATAAGATATTAAATTAATAAAAATTTACCTCAATATTTACTTCATAGCCACATTAGTTTATGGGAGAATCGAAATTTTGTTCGTGAACCGAGGCGATCGAGTACGGATTTCACGATAAATCACAGCTGTTCCGGAAGTTAATCCACTCCATATATCGACAAGAAAGGGACTATTTCTCATATTTGCATTATCGATAAAAAGGAACAAAAAGTATTAAAAATCGTTTCATATAGTAATGAAAATACACCTTTTCTGCGTGAAAACAGCTGTTGCAAACGTTAATATACCCTTTTTATGGGCATAATAAAGTAATACAAATTAGGAGATTATTGAAAAAGTACCTTATATGGTAACAAAATGCTTGATTGACGTTGACGTCACAATGAATCAGCTGTTATTGCGAAACGTTAAGCCAGTCCTTATTTGTTTTGTTTGACGATGAATTTTAGCTGTTGCGAACATTAAACCAAACTTTATATGGACAGGAAAAAGACTACGTTTTGTATATTTACATAATCGATAAGAAAGTAATGAAAATGAGGAGATTATTGAAAAATTACCTTATATGGTTATTAAAAGTCTGATTGACGTCACGATGAATCAGCTGCTGTTTCGAAACGCTAAACCAGCCCTTATATGGTTATGAAAAATAGTGTATTTTGTTTTTAATTTAAAAATATGTTAAAATAAAAACACAATATTAAAATTAACCTCTATAGGTTTGTTTAAATTATATTTAAATGAATGTAGATTTAGTTTATGTTTTGTTTTTATTTAAACTGGATTATATATTTTATTACATCAGATTTACTTAAAGTGCAATAAATAATAATAAAAAAATATTACATAAAAATATTCTTGTAATAATGCACAATAGAAGAAATGTTAAAATTGTTAAATTAACCAATTGTAACTTAACAAATATCGAAAATCAATTATAAGCATTTTTCTGAATAAAATTTTATTTAAAGTAAAATTACTAGCTGTGTTATTGGATTTTGAGTATGATCGGAGTACTTAAAAACTGAATAGGGCTTGATTCGATGTGCCTGGGAATCACGTACCAGAAACCGAACCAACTTAAAGAGAATTTCTCTTTCATTCGAGCTATTCATCGACCAGACCTTTCCGCAAACCGCAGACCTTCCCGTCCCTTTTTTCACTCACAGCCGAACAGTTTCCTAGAGTAGCATCATCCTCCAATTTCAACAGCAATATTTCACTTTGTACATTGAAAACACATGAAGTATCATTATTTATGTTACTTTATAAAAAAAATCTTAAATGAAAATCCATGAACTTCATAACTGCATTATTTATTTTTTTAATTTAATAGAACCAACGAAATTATCGTATCGAATTTTATAGAATTTTTTGAAATATTTTACATTAGTCAATGAAATAATTTAATATATTTACTAGTTTTATAGTAAACAAATATTGGTAGTTTTACAGTGGAACCTCGTTTAACGAGCATCTTGCATAACGAGCATTTCGCTTAACGAGCAAAATGAATTGTAAGAAAAACGACACGCTTAACGAGCGACGTTTCGCATAACGAGTGACGATGAGAAGAGAAGAGAAGTAACGGATTGCGCGCCTGTTACATCATTTTTAAAACTTGTGTATACATATTATGTATATTTTTTAATATGTTTCACTATACGAGTATTTTGGAACGGATTAAACTCGTTAAGCGAGGTTCCACTGTATATAATAAATAAATTTATGTCTCAATATACCAAAATGTATCCATTTATAGAATTTTACTCATATGTAACTAATTAAAAAACAGAAATAAAAACTGTTAATTTTGACGTATATTTATTTGGTATGTATGATTAACGTACATTTATACTTACGCATCTTTATACGTAAGTATAAAAATAACGGAAATTTTTTGTCGTAAGTCGAAATTGTCGTAAGTTGAGTAGTTACGATATAAAAATAATTTGAAAAATAATTAGAAATAAGTTGACAAAACTGTAAATTATTAAATATTTTAAAATAAATGGACGTAAATAGATATTGTCGTAAATTAATGTATAGAAATTATTTTATTAACATTAAAAACCATGAATTAACAATAATGATTGAATACGATTTAAACTAATGATTATCACTATTAAGCCTAGGTATTTTTCCTCTTAACTGAAGATCAACCATTGTTTCCTTCAGAATTAATATAAGTCACATTCAATTCAGGTATGTCGCATGCCTGTAAGTTATTTTGTTACAACTGTAAAGTCTCAAGAGCATTGATTGATTACGTGTACTAGGCTTAACATATATTATTACCTTGCATTGTAGCTGGAAGCGCATGTTCCACATTCAGCAAACGCCGGTGAATGCAACGGAACACTTGACACATCAATCTGTACGTAACAAGCAATAAGCTTATATTAGTTTAAAGTTAATTAGTATCCATAATCAATCCCATGAACCAGGAGCCAGTAATTGCCTGGATGCGGTCTACAACACGAATAATCGGTCTACAAGCATTTTTTTTTCAGACGACCGACGCCAATCCGAACGAGATCCCATAAATTTCACATAAAGTAATTACACTGTGTGTCTTAATTTGACGTTTCAGAAAATCGATGTCGTATTTAATGCACCTTGCACCTCACGTTACAAATGGCTGCAAAGTTTGCTCTGACCGCGAATAAAACTAATTGATGGCCATGGCTTTAGACCATAATCTCTTTGCCACATTGTTACATATTGTTCTATACATTTTTCAGTTACAGCTTTCAGCAAAATAAATCTTTAAAGTTTACAGCTGCTGTAATGTAATAGCAACAACATTTTCAGCGAAATTAATTCACTGCAATTTTTAATCTCGTGAAACATTTTCAGTAAATTCAGTTTAAATTATAAACTAAATAAAACTAGCATAAAAATTGAATTAAACCAAATTTTCGGTGAAATACATATAACTACTTTCAGAATTTATTCTTGATCTAATGAAAATATGTATTGTATATATCTGAAAGAATAGTTTCTTCTGCTAATTACCTCAATCTTTAATAAGCAACTAATAAAGTAAACTGTAAGAGCTTCGATTCTTACATCAAATTTTCAGTGAATTCAGTCAAATATCAAATATCAATATCAAACGTTTAAATTATAAACTAAATTAAAACTACAATAAAAGAAATTTTCAGTAAAATAATCCGCTGTAAACCTTACAACTAAATAAATATAACAACTTTCATGATTTAATTCTTGATCTCATGAAACATTCATGTGTTGTTTACTTCTGAAAAACATAGTAATAAGTTACTGTAAGAGCTTTCCTATTTGCATCAAGTTTTGTTTAAATTCACTTTTCTTCTATCTAAAGTTTAATTTATAAACTAAATAAAACTACAAAAGCATCGAAACTGTATAAAAGAAACTAAGTTTTATTCCAGATGTGAAGCTATAAATTTGTATTCGTTGTATATACTTTTTTTTCCTCGGTAATGGATATATATGGTGTTTACGGTGTGACATTTACACTGCGTAAACATGTTTTTCAGGTCCTGAAAAAACATCTTCCGTCATGCATATGCAAATTGAACAATAGCTAGAAGCTATAATTCTGCGAAAAGGGGAATACAAATTGCTTCGCTTCTTGAGAAATCAACAACTACTTAACACTTTATATATACAAATATACAAGAGTTGAATAACATTCATTATATAAACATTTTTGTTACATAATATTAAAAAATTGAAAAATAAATTTACACGAAAATATTTGTTAAAATTATATTGAAATATTCTTAGAAGCTAATTTTAATACTAATTATTTACATTTAATTCTAAATTAATATAGTTACGTAAGTAAAAAATATAATATTAATTATTAAAATAAAATTCTCAATGTAGCAATACATCACATAGGCTGGGTAATCCGTACTGTTTGAAACTGGACTGATGGAAGCAGGACTATGCTTAATATCTCAAATAAAATTATTATATTGTTATTATTGCTTATATATCTATTTTTTTTTTCAAAATATTAAATTTTTAGAGGATGTGGTTGTGTAAGCAGTTTAGGAAGTTCTTTTGGGAGTGGCTCAATCAGATACCCCAACAACTCTCTCCGAAATCCTTTAAATGAGATCCTTAACCGCAAGACGAGAATTGGGTCTGCGGAGTCAACAGAATTCCCAAACTCTGGGACTTATTTAATCAAAAATCAGATAATCTAAATGTCACTATAAATTACGTGGTATTAGAAGGATTAATTGCAATACTATCAGTTAGATACAATAATTTATTATTTATTTCAATATTTCAAAAGTTAAGAACTATTAACTTTTGAAATAGTTACAACAACCTTTATTATTAATTGTTTTACTTACATAATTTAATTAAGAAAGGTGTTTTTTCTTTGCATTTAACCTTAAAACTGTCAAATTTAAATTTTATAAAAGAGATGTGATTATTTTATGTTTAATCTGTCGAATTATTGATGTGCTGTGTGCATTTGTACTTACTGCTACTATTGCTAATTCGGCGAAGCTTAAATAAGTAATTGTAGGAGTTTCCGAATTTGCATTTAATTTTAATTGCGAAACTTTCTACTGCAATTATTTCCATTTAAAATAAATAAAACAATTTGTCTACAGTTTTGTTTATAAATAAAATAATACTAATTGCAAGTCTGTAATTAGATGTTTACATCGACATTTAAAAAAATAGATACTTTTGCTGTAATTAATGTTTTATTAAATGCAAGTTGCTAATGATTTACAAATTCAATAGAATTAACAGTAAATAGTCAATCCTAAAGGTTATTTAAAGAAATCTTAGAATAATTAGTCTTTGTAGGTTGTAAATTAATAATAACATTAATTTAAGGATATTTAATATAAGAATAATGAACTTGTATATTATTTATGTTATGACGTATAAATATTTGTGTTTTCGAAACGATATTTTAATTAACAGTTATATTTTTATAATGAATCTAAATTTCTTATAATTAATTGATACCCAAAGCAATAATAAATAACAATTGGATTATTCAAGACTTTAACCTATATAAACGTTACGAGATTAGTTTACTAATTTATTCAATTTGATTGTCCCAAAGGTATGTTTATTTATAAGACCTTTTCGATTTACTAGTATCGAGACACACTAATTGACAGTTATATTTTTAGAAAAGATCTAAATTTTCTATTATTCATTGAAACTGAAAGCACTAAATTTGTTGTATTTCGGGCGCATCTTACAATTAGTGAAGAAATCAATTTTCAATCGATTATGCAAGACTTTAGTCTATATAAAGCTTGGTTCACTTGTAAATGGAACAATAATTAACCTGAATATGTGTTAATGGATGTTTTAATTGATTGGTATATTTTTAGAAGTAATTAGAGTCTTCTTCTATTAGTATTTGTTCTATATGTATGAAATAACTGCGATTATAAATGGTGTCCCAAAATTAACGCAAGATTTGAATTTGCCGCCATTTGTGCAGTAAAGTATTGGAAACCCCCCAAAAAAACAAACAATTTGACACTTTACTATATAAAGGACGGCAAATTCAAATCTTGCGTTAATTTTGGGACATCCTTTATTATAATACATAATTAATATTGAAAATTTATACATGCGCATCAACAAATTGGACATAGTGTGCACGCATCATTATAAATATTTCTAATTATTTATTTAAATTATTGATTATTGATTAGTGATTTTTATTAGTTAATAAACATTATATTAAATAAATACTTTTACGATATTTTAAGTTTAATCAATAATTGGATATAGTGTAGAAGTACCATCATAAATGGTTCTGATTATTCTTTCGAACTGATTAATTTGTTGATGAATGATTAGTTAATAATATTTATATTAAATCAATGCGTTTACAATATATTAATTAGGTAATTGACGAAGCATATGGACTTATCGCACTTATTAAGTAGGATGCGCGCGCATATTGATAATGTACACATACGTATTTACTAATTGGATGCAGTGTGGAGGCACCATTATTGATGATTCCTATTATATTTATTGATTATTTAATTTAACAGTATATTTTGAAAGATGTAAACTAAATAAAACTATTTTTAAAGACTCATTGTCTTAATAATGTAGGAAACAAGATTGATTAACTGTTAATTTATGTAAGTACTAAATGAACAAATGATCTATCAACGAGTAGGAAATGTATTGCATACCATTACGCGTTCCTTTTTCGATATGTTAATGAATGCGTGGGACAGGGTCGACTGTCCCAACGGTAAACATTGTACCCTTAATGAATTATACATAGGCAGCATTGTTTACATTATTGTGCACGTGTTTGCGGGGGTGGCTTTGTGGTGAGGTGGTGTGAGTGTATGTATGTGAGTATATGCATACCAGTCAATAAAGTCTCTGATAAGATGGAGACATGTAATCAGGTTGGCGCTGCAAATAATGAAGTCTTTGTTCCATCATCCTGATGCATTATGCGGCCTGTTCCAATTTCGGCGCGCAACGAAATTAGCGAAAAGATTTTCTACCCCCCCAAAAATAGAGCGAGAGAAGTGGTATAAAAATAGCACATATTCTTCCAAAGCACTGAATCGTAATGGGAGCCGCAATAAAAGCTCGGAACCCAGTAAAAATGGAAATTCAATTTGTACACACTCTCTCACTCTCTCAAATACATACACAAATACAAACACCCCAGCACGCCCTCTCCAACAAAGTGGAATTGTTTGCGCCAACAAACAAAGTCAATCTTGCACGAGTAGAGCACACATTGAGGCATTAAATTGGGAACAAGGATCCGGCAAGGAATTACATTGTATTATAAAACAATCAGGAGAGGATAGTGCGCAAGAGGGAAAGGGCTGGAAAGCTGGATTGAAGGAAGTTTGTATTTTAGATAAACGGAATTACGAGAATTAAGTAGGAGAGATTTGGATATTTTTTAAGTTGGCTAGGTGTCATAGTATAATTTCTCATGACTTGTCGATTTGATCCTCTGCGCTTTTGTTACTGCGCGCTTTTGTCTGCGCGATTTTGTCTGCGCGCTTTTGTTTGTTGTCACCCTCATGACTCTACTTCAATTAAATGGAAGGATTTGCTTTGAACTTAAATTATGCTACAAAATAAAAGATCTTAAATTTATAACATATTGTATTTGAATCTAGAAGTGAAGACAGTCTCAAGAATACTAAATTCCCTAAAGGATGATTAAAATAGTATATTAATACCCTAAAGTATGATTAGAATTCAGGGTGATGTACCTTATTGAATGTACCTTATTGATTCAAGTTTCTCACGTATCCGTTGAATTCCTTCTCTCCGCCCACGCGTTTTCTGATGCCTACGAATGATCACATTACTAATGTACAAAAGAACCGTCCCTGCGTGTCGAAAAAACTTTTTTTCGCTGCCCTTTTCACCTCTTCTTCGCGTTTTTTTTATTACTTCTCTCTGACGTCTTCTCCGCTTCAGCCAAATCACCGACCTCTTGTTGATAACGCACAGATACCATTCCAATTTAGCTTGAATCACTCTCTTAATGAACCCCTTACAATCAGAAAGTTATGCAACTAGAATTATAGTGAATATTTTCAAGAAATGATGATGAAACAACTTATAAATTACAATTAAAGTATTTTATGGTAAGTTCATATTTATAAGAGATATAAGATGAATGTAATTGTCTTTATTATTAATACTTAAATTAAACTACAATTTTACATAGTGCTACTATTTGTAAATAGTAGTTGGCCCCTCAAAGGGTCCACGTTTAACTTTGTGGGCCCCATTAACACATGACAGGGTGTAAAGTCAGAGCCCCCATATTTGTGGGCCCTTCTTATTATAGACCATTCTATGAGTAGCTACGCCACTGTTGGTTCTATTGATAAATTATAATGTCTTATTGTACTGTGCTGCTCACTCCAGCCCGCTTATATGACGTCACAAGCCCGTTACGGTGCGCCCCACTCCAGCCCGCAGCTGGTATTCCGGGAAGGTCTGATAAGGGTACTACCTGGTTAGGGTATATATAGCTGCAACATATCTGTACCCGGTCTCTTCTCTTATTTCCTGTCTTCACTTCCGTTACTCTTGTGTCGCGCCGCGTTAGCCAGTAAGGTTCTCGGTATCATGTCTTGTAAGTACCCTTTTGTATCCTGTATCTCTCTCTCTCTCTCTCTCTCTCTCTCTCTCTGTACCATTACTTATCCGAATAAACATACTTGTAAACTTCTCCAAAGTACGTTTAGTGTGAATGAAGTTTTATACTTTTTATAGTTATCCACAGCTTTAGTACCTTTAACATACTATCGTACTATACTGGTACCTAAACAACTCTTTCAATAATAATAATAGTATTGTATTGAGAACAACATCAAATAAACATTTTTTTATAGCAACACAAATAAACGGCGACACTTATTTTTGTCGTCATCCATAAAACATTAAATATGTGTTCAAAAGTCACAGGAGAAACAAAAGGAGGTTCATCTGTGACAGGCTCAAAAAGGGAATTGATTAATATGTTATCCACGCGCTGGATAGATCTCCAGTTTGGTCACGTACGTTTGCGCAAACACCTTCCCAGTGGTAAAACAAAGCTTGCACAAAGGCCTCCGCAAACGGAATAAATATGTTTTTCATCGGTCGCCTATTCAATTCCGTATGCAAATTTCAAACAAATTGATCTACAACTGAAATGAATGAATGAAAAGATATACGGGAAGAGATGTTTACATAATCTATATACATAACGGTTTAAAATTGTTTTCCAATTTACATACTTATCCCTTCGAATTAATATACTTTTTTACAGTATAGTTGAAGAAATCTTTTAATTTTGCATGTATATTGTATACCATACATAGTGCGGTTAATTGGTTTCTCCGATATCCTGTTTAAAACCGCACTAATCGAGGATTTTAAAACAGGATACAAGTAAACATACTTGACCTTGATTATCAGATTATGTTTGTTTAAAATAATATTTTATGTACTAATTTTTTAGAATTGAATTTTGTTTGTTTTATAAGTTTTAAACCGTACTATAGCGAATCCGCACTGATTGAAGCTGATATGACATTTTATAACACATTTGTCTAATAATTTAAATACAAAATGTTTTTTGTTATTAAATATTATATAATATTACTGTATACTTTACATTATGTAAAGTTTGATAATAAATTTCATGAACTAAATTGCTTTCTAAAAACTTTCTGTTAACAACTTCTTAAAACAGTAGTTCCATTCTGAAAGAGATACCGAGGATATAAAAAGCAAACAAACAAAAAGTTGTAACATGATAAAGCTGTAAATTCCGGACGGTTTCTAATTGGAGTCGGCATTTGCACGTTGCATAATATTACATCCTATTTTATTTCTATATATATTATATACATACTTCCAGCGCACATCCTCCGCTTCCGCTGTCCGTTGTTCCGTTCCAGTTATGCAACTACTTTACTTTTTACTAATTAAAACGTTCCACAACGCAATTAAGAAAAAAAAAACAATTATATAATAATAATAACCGCGCGGTCGAGAATTTCGTTATGGAAAAATTACGACGAAGCTTTTAAAAAAAACTGAAGCGTTTAATTTAAAATTGCTTTGATTTAAATCGAGTCCACTTTTCAGATATAATTCGTCGCCTTTGTAGAAGAAGGAAAACAGAGAGCACGAAAAAGCATAAAGATATCGTGAAATTATGTAAACTGAGCCAATATTGTTTTACTTTACATATTATTTCCCGTGTTTTGTTCGCATTTCCTTTATTTCTTTTTTTCTTATCCATTCGAAAGCAAAGTAATGCGCGGGATCCGCCATTTCCATATTTTACGTTTATCCAAAATATATATATATATAAAAATATATATATGTAAAAATCGATGGGAAATCGCGATGCGAAATGTTGTGGTCAATTTGTATTGCGTCAGGAGAAATAATTAATGATTGTTATTAATTGCGCGTATGGATTTCCGTCCCATTTGATACATATTATGCAATCCATTGGACTGCGCCAAGGATAATTTGACAATCAACCCTTTTGCACATTCAAAACGCTTTTAATGATATATTACTGTAGCTGGACTGGACTTTTCAGTTGAAGATGGAATTTCATTTGGCTTTAATTAATTTCAGCATTTTAACCCCTTACGGCGGTTAGCTGTTGCATCACAACCATCTGAATGATGTTCTGCGCTAGTTCGCAAATAGTCTGGATTCTGCAAAATTCGTGCTTCGATAAAACTTGGATTGACGTGGATGCGGTTACAAATGGACTTGAGTTTGTGAAACAAATGGATGTGAAGTTTCTTGTCAATTGAGAAAAAGTTGCAGATGGACATATTTTGACGTTTCAGCGATTGCGTCCTGTTTAACTGCACTTGCATTTTGTTGATATCCACGAAGTTGTCCACGAGTTTGGGATAAAGTTAGTCTTCTATTTATTGCAAAAGATGAAACTACTTGCGACAGCTTAGCGCCGTTCGTTAAACTTCATCGAAACTGAAAACAAACAAACAAAAAGTTATTCCCGTGTTTTTCTTTATTTTTCATTTTACTTCTCTCTGCAGTTGCACTGTCTGCGACGAGAAACTCACGAAATTGGAGACACGTAACCGTAGGATAGAAGCTCTGTTATGTAATTTGAAAATACATTTATTATAAATGGATCCACGTATAACTGCATCTCATTTTATATTTATAGTTTTCATAACTTATGACATTTAGTAACCCACAATTTATTTTTTCTGTTTAAAATTATATTCATTGATTTAATTATCATTTCATTGAACTAATAGTAATTAAGTTTTTGTACATTATAGTACATAATTCTAAATAAATACACAACCTTATTAAATATCATGTTTTTTTGTTAATTTGAGTTTTATCTTAACATAGGCTCAGAGGTCGGCAGTTTGCGGCTCTTTTGATAGAAAAGTGTGGTTCATCAACTAAAAACGTTGAAAATTATGTCTACACCTGTCATAAACTAAAACATTGGAAATTCTCCTCATACGCCATCATCAATAGTGGAACTATGAAAAATATCTACATTTGAACTTCTCATGTAATGATATCTGCGGTTTCCTATACTTTTTCTAGACATGAAATATCTTGGAACAAAGAGGCACAATATAGTCTCTTTGCTCCAAAAAAGGCTGCCCATCGTTAATGGAAGGTCTAAGTTTTTGTGCCTTTGTAACCTTATTTATTTAAAATTAAAAAAATATATTTTTTTTTTCAAAATTGTTACCAGAATATATTGTGCGTCTGATAGTCTCATTTTATTATTTCAAAATTAAAATTAGTTAAATATTTTGTGAAACTTTTCTTCAATTTCAATAAAATTATATAAATTAATGCAGATTCTTGAATTTTTATTTCTATTGTCCTAATGATTAAATTTTTACTTTTTTAGTAAATATGAAGTAATTTGCTTATTTTAGAATGTTTTTTTTAATTCATTATTAAAAATGAAAATTAGGTGGGTATTAACATTTATATTTTATTTATAATCTTTGATGTAAAATGTGTTTTTTTTAATATAAAATAAATACAATGTAAAATAATTTTGTATTTTCAAAATTAACGTGTTTTTTTTAATAAATTGACTGTTGAAAACGGAAATTTAGGGGAAACGCAATATATTAGTATTTTTATCGTATAAAATGTAAATTTGTTTTCAAGGTTGAAAAAGTTTCAAGGACGAAACAATTCGTTCGGAGTTTTGTGTTTTCGCAACATTAATTATTGTATTATTATTTGTTATTTGGTGGATGCGCCGGGTATTGGTATTGTTAATTCTTTCATAATTACAAAATTTTATTAAAAAAAAATGTTAAAATAAATTATTTTGGTGTAAAACTTATATTTGTAATCATGATTATAGAAAGAAATAATCTATTTGGAATCCAGTTTTTTTGCAACCTTAATTATGTTATAATATTTTTTTTGAAATTGAAAATTTGACGGGGCACCAACTTTTTTTTTAGAGAATATTTGTCATATTTCATAAAATTTTAAATGAAATAACCTAAACTTAAAAATATATGTATAAAAGAATAATTTATGATATAAAATATCAATTTGAAATTTTATGGACAAAATATTTTTTTTATTAATTAAATATTTGGTGGATAAAAACGACGATTATTTTTTATAATTAGTAGACAGACTGTAATTTTCTGTAATAGAATTGTATAAAATGTAAATTTTGTTGACTTGTTATGTAAATTTTAAGGACGGAATGTCGAAACAATCCGTTTGGAGTCCAGTAATTTCACGTAACGTTATTCGAGGCGAACATGGTATGCCTGTAATTATATCATGTATTATTTAATGGAACTCTGGCATCCTCTCTCCGTTGTCCAGAAATAACAAAAAGAAAACACGTTTGTATTCTGCCCAGCAAAAAGCGGAACGAGAGTTCAGTATCTTCTGAGCTTTTAAGCTTTTAGCCAGGACTTCCGGTAAATTAGATACTTTAATTTGAGTGACAGATAAATATAGGTAGGCAGTCATAATCGCTCATTTTTAATGTCGCTGAGCTCATACCGTACGACTCTTCCTCGGAATAAACCCAATCTCGTCTACTTTTCCTTCTTTTCTTGTTCCAGCTCATCGCATTCCATTAGGGTAGATATAATAAACTTGTCAACGTGATGCATCCACTCCCATTTACACTGCGCTGATTAAAATTTACCGAGCAAATTTAAATCTATGCAGAAAGATGAAACTTTACAAAACGCAAACGTTAACTTCACTATAGTGTTATACAAAAAAAAAATGAACATGGTTTTAGAGAATAAACAGTGAAGAGCGCATGAAGCCGTACGATATTTTGCGATATAAAAAATGTATGTTTGCAAGGGTGTATATCTGTGCGCGAAAGAGCGGAAAAGCTTTGAGTGGAAAAGTTTAATTAATTTATCTTGAAACTTTCAGGTGTGCTCGAAGTTGCTTTTTCATATCTCCCCGCACAATGGATTTTTTCAACCCTCACTTTGTAAGATTTCAATCATCGTCAACTTGTTTATTGGCGAAGTGAGACGAAAATCGTTTTAAGCTCTCTGCTTTTACACCAAGAGTTTACACGTAAAACCACCATCATGTATATTTATATATTTTCTGGTATATACAATATTGCATAAGATTTTGCATACATTTAAATTACTATATAAGAAAAAAGAAAATATATTTACAAGTGTCAAAAATTTTACAGTTTGTAAAATTTTTGACAGCTGTCATATTTAACTTTAATCTTGGGACCAATAAAACATAATAAATAATTAATATTATTGTCCAAACTATAATAAATATAAATTGGGGTGTATACAATATTACATAAGTTGTCAATTTTTTGACATTTTAGTATCTCTTAGATTGGAAGTAAAGAAAGACTGCAGTCAAAAGCTTTTTATAAATATATGTAGGAATAACTTAAAAATGATCTTTAACAAAACAAATTTATGACAATTACCTAAAAATAAAAAAATAATACTAAAATAATGTTAGAGAATGTTACATAAATAGAAATTTGTAAATTTATTTTAGAAATGACAGAAAAAAACGGAAATTAAATAGCATGTTTCTAATGAATTTTGTACAGGACTCCTCGAAAACAGTGTAGTCCAATTACGAATTAAATTGGGTCTAATTCCGTGAAATGTGCAAAACTTAAATAAATTAATCTAATTGAACACTTAGGGGAGTTTAATTAAGTAATCTTTACTTTATTAAGTAAACTTGGCCTTTTGCAATTATTTTTTGTACATTCACGTTGAATTTAGTTTAGGCTTCATTTCTGTTTACTTCTTTCCTAATTCATAAAACACTGCATAATTATAAAACACTTCTTCAAATTCATTTAATATTTAATTAAGATTAATATAAATGAACGTGTCTTATTAAACATATAGGAAATTTTATTTTTTTCAATAAAAATTCAATTTTAAATAATTATTATTTATTTATATAAATATTATTTAGAACATCAAACATTTGTAATAATGTTAAATTTGTAAAAATTGTTTGGATTGATTTATTATTTTAATTTATCAAGCATATACATAGGATATTAAATATACTCAGCTTAATATTAGGAAAATTTCCGTAAAAATATGTAAAAACTTTTTGTCATTATTAAAAACAGTGTTGTTTATTTTAAAATCATGAAATGTATAAAAAGCTTTATTTTAAATCTTACAGTTTGCAAATGGGTTTCTAAAAATACGCAAAGTATATTGAAATTATGCTAAACATTATGCGATAAATTTGTTGGTGAATAATTAAATTTCTCGGTGAGATATGACTTTAGCATATTTTTATTATGTAATATGTGTGTGTCTGTATAATAATTAAATACAGCACGAAATACGGTTTTAATTTTCCCGTATTTTTTATTGCATACTTTTATTATTAAAGAGAAATTATTCGTTTGTGATGGCGCATTTTGAGAGATTTGAGCATAATTCATTTACGAGCAAAATTTTATTATTATTTTATGTAATTTTCATTGTAGTAAGTTTTTTTTTGTTATATATTCTTAAATGTAATAGAGGAAATGCAGTTTAACCTCAGATTTCGAATAATTCAGTTCTCGAATAAGTAAATCTACGATAGAAATGCTTCGGTTTACAAACATTATTTCGGTTTTCGAACAAAGTATATGGGATACATGGAAAAAAGAACATAAATTATTCCAATTCGGCTTAAATCATCAACTTTTTTTGTATACATAAAATGTTGTTAAATTTTCATTTTTTAATTTTATTTATTTTATATAATTTTCATTGATGTAAGTTTTTTTATTGTATATTCTTAAATGTAATAGAGGTTGCAGTTGACCCTCAGATTTCGAATAATTCGGTTCTCGAACAAAGTATATAAGATATTCAAATGAATAAAGCAATTTTCATACCATATTCTTAAAGTTAATTGACAAAAACAGCGGAATCTCGGGTTTTGAACAATTCAGTTCTCGAATAAAAAATCAAGACAGAAATACCTCCGTTAACAAATAGAATTTTGGTATTCGAACAAAGTACATAAGTTACACCAAGAAAGAGCGTAAATTTTCTTTCCACTTATGTACAGATAAATTGATGTTAAATCTTCGTCTATTCATTGTTTTCAATCCGATTTTATACATTAAATACTATTATTATCTTGTAAATAAATTATAATCTGATTTTTTCAATTTTACATTACTTCTTATAGTTAAACTGATTTCGTTTTTCGTATAGCCTTTAGTAATGAATTATGTTCGAAAATACAATTTTCACTGTACGTGCATTGACTGAAAATTTTATTTTGTTGTTTTTTAAAATCTGGGTGCAGGTTTTGCGGTAATTTTGAACGTAGAAAATGTTCTGCGGAAGATGTAGGAAGCCACAGAGTCTCCGCTTAATATTTGATGTGTGTGTATGTAAGGGTGGCGGTAGTGGTGGTGTCCTAGGTAGGCGTGTATATATGTACGTAGTGTGTTTGAGGGGTGGCAAATGTTGCGGAGGGTGTCCTTCCCTCGTCACGCTACCTGTTGGTCCGCTCGTTTTCTCTAGCAGGAACAGCCAGGTCTGTTCCGTATTGATCTTGCACGGTGTGTGACGGCAAAGGTTACACAGCTTATACCCGTTGGATTTTCCTATCCACCCTTCTTGATATTGATGCCTCTATACACATTTCTTCTTCCCTTCTATCTTTTTTCCTCTCTCTCTCTCACTCTTCGTCCTCCCTTTGCATAGATTACAAGCGCATTTATTCACAACGTCCAACAAGAAAGGCACACAAGAACATTTTGAAAAAAATGAGGACTCTTCACATAGAATCTCCTTTTTTATAGATCCGGAGACATCTTTTACATATTTATCATCATTTACTTTACATTAGAATTGATACACATCTTGTATTCACATATTTAAAGAAAAAAATGCACAATACAAAGGAAATTAATTGACTTCAGCTCAGTTCCTACAAAAAATATAGAAATATTTATTATTAGATTATTAATACAAATAAAGCCACAATACATTTGATTTGATATTTATTTTATTTAAAACGCAGTTTTTACAAATTTTATAGAAATATTTACCATATTATTATATAATAAATACAAATAAGGACACAATACAAATTTCATTGAAATATTCTTCTTTTTCCTTCTATCTTCTCACTCTCCGTATTTCCTTTACATAAATTACAAGAGCATTTATTCACAACGTCCAACAAGAAAGACATACCAGAACATTTTGATAAAAATGAGGACTCTTTACAGATAATCCCCTTTTTTTATAGATCCGGAGACATCTTTTACATATTTATCATCAATTACTTTACATTAGAATTGATTCACATCTTGTAATTGACATATTAAAAGAAAATGCACAATACACGGGAAATTAATTGACTTCAGCTCAGTTCTTACAAAAAATAATAAAAAAATATATAGAAATATTTATCAAATTATTGTAATAAAGACACAATAAAATAGATTTAATACAGATTATATTTGTCCATATTTAAAAATAAAAAAAGCAAGAAATTGCTTGACTTAAGCTCAGCTTTTACAAAGAATATAAATTTTATAGAAATTTTTAACAAATCATTAATTACTAAATATAAACAAAGACATAATACATTTGATTTGATTTGATACATATTTTATTTTTTATATTAAAGAAATGTAATACGTCGGAAGTTAATTGATTTCAGTTTTTTAAAAAATTGAAAATTTCATTGTAATATTTATTAAATTAATAACATAAATTATTAAATAATAACTGCATATAAAGACACAATACATTAGATTTGATGCATATTTTGTACGCATATATTAAAAACAGTACAATACATAGGGATATAATTTCAGTCCAGTTTTCTCAAATAATACAATTTCAGAGAAATATTTACTACAACATTGACTTCAGTTGAGTTTTTCATATATAAATTTCATTTCAATATTTATGAAATTATTATATAAAACAAATAAAATAAAAATACTTTACATTACAGAAATGAGACACATTTTATATTCCCATATTCAATAAATGTACATTATACTGGAAACTGATTTACTTCAGTTATAATATTTCTATAATAATAAAAATTTCATTCAAACATTGACGAAATTACTACATAATAAACACATATATAGATATCCTACATTTGAGTAATTCCATCGTTATATATTGATGCATTTTCTGAATTATATCTAAATGCATCAATCATTATTTTTATATAAAATACAGACCTTAGAAAAATGTTTTGGTATTATCTATTATTGTTCTTTATAAAGCGAAGTCATAAGCTGGATTCAACATAAATACAGAAATTACGAACTATAATCATAACTGTTGAATAATTTAGCTTTAAATAATACGTAATGTGTATAATCATTATTTAATTTTAGTATACTTTATTCTAATATTATACGAAATATATGTCTTTCCGACTTTTTTCGACTTTTCTTAAATTACTAAATTATTAATCAATTATTGAGTAAGTTACATTAATTAAGATTATATAATTAATTATTTCTTCTATACAATTTACTTATATCTTTTGATATTCGTGTATAAAATTCAATTTGAATTTGAGAAATTAATTAAAAAATAATATTTTGTTCATCTCTTAAAGCAATATTTCTTAACTTACATATGTCAGTAAATTTTATATTTTTTTTTAATATAATAAAATTAAATATATAAACTTTTTTGAACATTTTAATTAGAAATTGAAATAAATTTCAAACTTAATTATTTATTGATGAAAATGTTACGAAAAAGCAAAAACCCATTGTGTTTGCATCTTTTTTTTCGTAATTGAAGTTCGTGCAAAATGTTACGTGCGTTATCTTCCTTCATAAATACACCTATTTCTCAAGAAGAATAATGGAACGCATTTCGGAATATTATATTTATTCATGATGCTATCGCTTAACACGTTCCACGATGTGACTGACATATTGGTTTTGGAAGGAAGAAGAAGTGAAAAAAAAATGCAGAATGGAATACTTTTATACAAGCTTTGGGTATATTGAAATTTGCAACATATGTTATATCTATATCAAAGTACAAAGACATTTTATAATAAAAGGGATGTAGTTTATTAGATTTCTCAAACTTTGAGTGTTGATCAAAAAATTGGTTAACTTGTTAATGGGTCGTAAAATGACAGCTGTCATACATTAATGCAAAGTGACAGGTGTCGCCTTGACATATGTCACTTAATTTTTGAGTCAAAGAACTGGTAAAATACTCTTTTTCGCTAGGCAAAAAAGTTGAGGATTGCTGCTTTAAGGCATGAACAAAATATTGTAAATACAATAATTTAAAGTATAATATTTTCTTGAATTATAATTAGTTATAAATATTTATTAAACTTCTCTCTTTTAAATATAAATGACAGCTGTCACTTTGACATATGTCACTCAATGTTTGGGTGACTTAATTTTTGATGCAAAATGACAGCTGTCACTTTGTGTCAAAGCGAAGAACTGGTCAAATACTCTTAGCAATTGCACTAACTTTGTTGAGAAACGCTAATCAAAATATTGTAAATAAAATAATCTAATGTCTAATATTTTGTTGAACTGCAATTAGTTATAAATAATTATTTCACTTTTCTCTTTTTAGATGTAAATTTTCTAAAATATTTTTGTTTTAAATTATTAAAAATATGAAAGTTGGTTAAAAATTAATAATAATAAAATTAGAGTTTTTTCTAAGATGTTTTTAAGAGAAAAATAAACGCAATAGGTAACTAACTAGTTGATGAAGTTTTATGTACGCTTCTTAAGTACAGCTTTTAGTGGTAAACTGGGTTAATCCTTAATGAAGCCACGTCCACTAATTAAAACCCGAACATCGACTGTACTTTACCTCTTAAGATATTGTATTACTTAAAAGCAAGTAATTCGATGAAAATTCACATGATTACTAATTACAACTATTATTTTTTAAATCACAAATAACGATGGAAATATTTTATTTTAATTACTTAATTATTAGAAATTACTTCCAATTAAGGTCCCCCAATAACCCGGACTGATTGAAACAAGAATATATGAGGAGATAATATATAATGAAAAAAAAAACACAGGAAAAGAGATTGTATTAAGGGAGAAAAACGATAATTATTTGTATACAAATTAATTTTGTATAGTATTTTTTATTAGTATTTCTTAATATAAAATTAAGTAATTTATCAAAAATTCACATGAAAATTAAATTAATTGCTGTTAATTCTCCATAATATTTCTTTAAGTCGATTTTGTTTGCAGAAATAACAAAAAATACGTTCATTTCTGTTATTTTTATGAAGTCTCATCGGGTGAATTATGTTTATAAAATTATTCCAAAGATGACCCAGTTTTATGTCATTAGAATGTAAATGTGCATACGTCAGTTGCAACGCAATCTACATATTCCAATTAATGATTGTTAGATGGATACTAGTTCAGCGCTCTACATATTTCCTTATTTTTTATGACTTCTTTATATATGTTTTTTATAGAGAAAAAAAGCAATTAACAAACTAATAATTTTATAATAATTGCAGTAAAAGTTGCAGTTGTCTAATCCGGCCCGATTAATTTGAAGGAAACCTCAGAAAGAAAAGACATTACTTTCTTTAAATCGATACCAGAGAAATAAAGCAGCAAAATTATCAAATTGAGAATAGTAACAGTTGCTTTGATTGGACCATTTTCTCGTCTGAAAAATAAGGTATTTTACTGTAAATCAATCATAATTTTTTCCCCGTTTGTAGGGAAAAATAAATTATATAATAGATGAAAAAAATATCCAGATTATGTTACATTTTGATTAAAAATAATGAATGTAGGAGAATGTAAAAATAAATCTTATAAATTATTTGAGGCCAAAACAGGCAATTACAGTAAGTTGCGTCAAAGGAGGAGAGAGAGAGTGAGAGTGTCCACCAATCCCAAAGGAAGACCTCCAAATTGACTCTCAGATCCAAACTAGCGGTAATCCAATTATAATCCAATTTAGAAATAAAATGAAAATTCGCCCCAGTAGAATATCATCGTCTCAGCCTCAAAAACAAGTCCAACAAAACGACGCAAAGAAAAATACAATTTTCCTAACGATTTATCCATTCTGTACATTTCTTTCTCTCATCCTTTATCGCCTCCGCTAATTACCTTAAGTGCAAAAGCAAAAAGAACAAGAAAGAAATAATCAGAACTGAGGATTATCCCATAATCGATTGTAATTGGATTTCCAGCGTAGGAGATCTTCAATTTCCAATTTGGTCCGTTTTCTTTCTTTCTCCGTTCCTGTACAATCGCGGAATTGGAAATTAAGCAGATTTTTCTTTCGTTTGCAAGTGTCTTTTTTCTTGTTCTGCGACGCATTATAATTAAGCAAACCGCTCGGAAAATATATGGTGAAGTGAATGCGAAATAGATTTCCTTCATATAATGCGCCTCGGGTCGTAATTTAATGGATATTAAATCATGAGCATTTTTATCGATTTTCCAAGCTTCCATAGGTTTTGTTCGTCTTGTTGGTATCATCGGATGGTTGATGTATTTTTTTTAATCATCATTTAGTTTCTTTCCACTTCCTCCTTTGTTTTCTCCGGAGGTAATTTCGCGGTTGGGGCGAAGCCTTTTGATGGCATTAATCAGGGAGCCAAGAAATATATTAAATTATAAAGGGAGCAACGGCAAGTCAACAAGTTGTATTAAGCTGAGTGTGCGGTGGATTGCCTGAAATTTCATTAAACAAACATGCATGAGGGCTATTAAGCTTCACTGTACACACAGCGCCCTTTTGGATCTGAATTTGTGTGTGTGTGTGTCGATTTCCTTTTCAACGTCGACCACACCTTCCCCACCAATCATCTTATTAATTCCGCAGCATTTAATCCTCACTTCCAGACAGTATTATATAATACAAGATTGTTTCCACAATAGCTCATTGTTTATACCAATCAAATGCACACTATAAATATAATATACTTTTGGAACTTATATTAAAATAAGTTGCCAAATTTGAACCAACACCTAGATTGGACCACTCATAATCAGAGATTGTATTCACAATAGTTCTTTGTTTGTGCCAATCATAGTCACGCTATAAATATAATATTCTTTTGGATGTTAATCAAGTTTAGGTGCCAAATTTAAACCGTCGCCTAGATTGGACCACTCACAATAAAAGATTGTATTCACAATACTTCTTTGTTTATGCCAATCTAAAGCACACTATAAATATAATATACTTTTGGAATTTATATCAAACTTAGTTGCCAAATTTGAACCGGTGTCTACCTTGAACTACTCCTAATTTGATCTATTTAGGGAATAATACCAGCTTGTATTTACAATAGTTCATTGTTTGTGTCAATCAAAAGCACATTACAAATTTAATATACCTTTCAAACTTAGTTGCCAAGTTTGAACCGGCGCTTAGATTGGACCACTCACAATTTGTTGTATATAGTTAATTTACACTATAAAACCAACATAGTTTGAACCATTGGATATTTTTGCTTTATTTCATACACAACTTAAACTCTCATTAAGTAAGTTATAAAATATATTATAACATACTTGGAAAGTGTACTTATTTTAGGACAATTTACTATAATTGTTAAATTTTGTATATTTAAATGTCCAATTTTTGACCATATGTAGTTACCTAATGTGTTCCAAATAATTTGGAGGAAAACAGAAGAAAAAGGCGATTGTAATAACTAAACTTTCTTGTAAATCTTTACAAAAGAAAAAGTACTAAAGTTCTAACATTTGCTTGGATTGGAACATTTGCAGTTCAATAAATTATATTATTTTGCGCATATAAATGGTACAATTTGTTGCCTTCATTAAAATTGTCATTAAATATTCTTTATCTCTAGAAAAAATAAAAAAAATCATACTTTCAATTAATACTTTATTTTACTTATTTATATGAAATATTTTATAACCAAAAAAATATTAAAAAAAATTGGTAGTTCAAATTAGGCAACAATTGAATAATGTGAATATAATTATGTAATACTTCTGCATTAAAAGTTTATTTTAAAACTGTAAAATTACATAAATGAATACCAACAAAAAAAATTAAATATTTTGATTGTATTGGAAAATATTCTATCTAAAACATATATATTTAATATAGATCAAAAAAATATCGATACTTTGGCTAACATTGCTTGTATTAATATGTGATCTAAAAATAGATAAGTAAATTATTCCTTTTTTTTTCTTATTAAATATTAAGCAGTTCCAAGTGTATCATTCTAATAAATATTCAATATTGAATAGAAACTTTACGTTGAGTTGTCATATTTTTAGAAATATATTTTCTTTATATGTAGTAATTGCTTTCTTATGTTCTGTTTGAATAATTTATATGCGGACAAAGTGAATTCTCATACAATAAAAGGTCTTTAGTATAATTTCTTTATTCTCATAAAGAAACTGAATTCTCATCTAATTATAAAAGCCCTTTCATAAATGAGATATCTAAAAAAAACAAATTTCTTCATTATTTAAAAAATATTACTTACCTAAACTGATTAAATATAATTGTTAAGCTTTTTTTTCAAATAATTTTATTAGAAATTTAATATAATTGTTTTTATTTCTAAGCACTTTGTTTAATAGGATTTCAATTATTTAAACCGAAAGGGTGAATAAAAATTGAGTCTTGTAGTTTGATGAAACCATTCATATGGATCTATACCAATTCAGAGAAGACGCAAATACTTATTTTTGTTTGATTGAAGTTAATGTCACTGTCACTGCAACAGTGTGTTGTGGGTCATGTCTGGTCTCAATAAACCTTTGTATATGAGTTACTTACTGTTTATATTGAGACCACTTTTATGAGCCTTGAGTGGATAAAGTTGTTACATCACCCCGTAGAGCCTCACCATACTTTGTTTTATATGGTTCTTTTAGGTTTGTTATCCAATATTTTTAGGGCACCACTTACATTTTTATATTTATATTACATAATAAAAAAAACATTTACATTTAATTCCAAAAACAAACATATTCTGAAGATTTAATAAACCAACTATAATCATATTAAAGAAATAACAAATCTGTAAAACATAAAATAATACTTCAATTTTATTATATGAAAAAATATTAACGGTCAAGAATATTCTTGATTTTTTTGATACAAATGTAATAATCATATTTTTTAATTCTATTGTTTTCAATCTATATTTTATTGCTATTAATTAATAATTATACTACTTTTTTCAATTAGATTATATGTGATTACTGAAAATTCATATTTTTTTTTGTAAATTGATCACTTCTTTCTACAATACCCTGCATATCCACTAACGATTAATATGTCAATTAGACCTACTTTTCTGTTTATGTCTACAACTTTTATAATAATTAGATTATTTTAACTTAACCCTCCAATTATTATAAAAAATGTCTATTATTATAACATTTTCTCAATTTACTAAAACTTCAGTTTAATTTGAAATAATTAAGTTTTTTTATTTAAACTGTTTAAAAATATAAAATGACAATTTTAAGTAATTAATGAAGTTGTTTATTAATTAATCTAATATTTTATTTTAATTATTATATATAAATTAAAAATATGTGCTGAAATAAATATATAAAAATAATCAAATTTATATGGAAATTAAAGTAGTGTAGTATATAATATAATATTGATTAGATTCAAGTTGGAGGTTAATTTGGATATGCAATAACGTTGAATAATTAGTTTAATGTATGGAAATAATGGATTTACTTTGTATTGCTGAAATTATGAACTATTCACAGAATTTAATTGGATTGCGATTAGTTTTAAAAGTAGTATCTCACATAGTGCGGATCCTAATTCACTATAGTACGGTTCGAAAACAAACCACATTCTCTTACAGTAATATTAAAACAAATTCTAACAATGATTTTTTTTCATTAGTTACTCGATTAGTCCGGTTTCAAACATTTCGAAATATTAATGAAACCGATTATTTGAGGTATTGCAATTAGAAATAGTTTTTTTTTCGCGTGAATTTAACAAGAAAATAGATGAAAATATGGAATAGTGAAATTTGTATTGTATGTGATTCGATTGTTGAAGTTACGATTAGTTCTAAAGGTTTATTAATATACTTCGAAATAGTTGATATTGTTTCCTACATGGATTTTGTGGTTGAAACGAAGAGACATATGGAAAGAGAGAGAAAGGGTAGAGGAGTGGGTGAGCCCTTTGGCAGTTTCATAAATAATTAAAGGGTGGAAGCTTCCGTACTACTTTGGAAAGTGTTTTACGTGGGAACTAGTTTAATAGGAAACGGGTCAAAAGGGCCCCACGGTTCCCATTTAGCCTTGTTTATTAATTCATATCACATCGCCGCCGTAGCGGTATCATCAACATCGATATTTTAATCAAATATCAATAACTTGAAGCCCCGAGCCCCGAAAATATCGACCATCCTTCCTGCAAACCGCGAAGCTATTAGAAGGCAGGATTTTATCTGCAAAACCACTTAAAATGTTAACTCTCTCTTTTTCTCTCTAACACTTTTTATTTGTATTTCCAATTATCAAAGTTTCCCTTTGTACGCCTCCAACGAACTTTTTATCTCCCCATTTCAATTCATTCCTCTAGCCGCCGGATAAATTAATTATCATATAAATTTAATTAAAACTGCCAGTCCGGAGCGGTCTACATCCTTGCTGAAGACCCACGGCCACGTTCAATCAAGGACGAAAGCGTTATGCTTTCTTTTTTTCTCTCTCTCTCTAAAACAAAAGTAAAATAGGAGAGTGTTTATTTGTTTTCTCGTTATATTTTATCCGTAGAGGAACATGGGCAAACAGGGACTGCCCGGATTTATTTCCGCCCCGGTTTTCCTTTGTTCAAATCGGCATTACGAAAGACACGGTACAAATAAAATAAAAACAAGAAAAAAAATGCAAGCGGCAAGAGCAAACAGAAACAGAAAAACACGCACGAAGGAAAGGAAACAGGGGAAAACGACGCAGGGCCGGACATAAATCAATTGAAAGATTTAGGGATTCTCCCACGGATATTTTCTATCCGACAACAGCATTTTCAAACATCATCTATATTAGCTTAAAGTATTAATTAAAAACGTAATCTTTACCTTTGCATATCTCAAAATTAATTCACGAAACATAAAATACATATAAAAGCTAATTTATCTAAATTTAATAAATCCTATAACAATACCTTGTAATTTTTAATTGATTAAAATAATACATAATTACACATAAATGATCAGTTTTTCATAACTAAATGCATACTCGATTAGTCCTGTTTTCGAACATCGAATGAAGCTATTTTCCGGACTATGCGAGGTATTTCTGTATATAATTGAATAATAATGATTTTATGCTAAAATAAGCTTCAAACTGTCTTGCAACCAATTCAGAAATGATTCGTAAACTTCGGACAATATAATATGTCATATTCAAGTCATATGTATTTAATTAACATAAGAAAATGGACGAAGGAATTCATATAAAATTATTGTGAAATATTAAAGTTTTGCCTACTTTTAATATTTTCCAGCAATATTTAGAATGATGTACAATATCTTTGATCATTTTGATCTTTGATCTCCTAACAGGGGCTAACACTGTTTGAGGTCCCTTGACTAACACTTTATGAGGGCCCTCAATTAACACATTAAAACGACACAACACACTTAACTAACACATTTTGTGGAC
The DNA here is from genome assembly GCF_001412225.1 of Nicrophorus vespilloides. Taxonomy (NCBI): domain Eukaryota; kingdom Metazoa; phylum Arthropoda; class Insecta; order Coleoptera; family Silphidae; genus Nicrophorus; species Nicrophorus vespilloides. Next base: position 210,285 of record NW_017096951.1, read on the forward strand.
TTTCAATTAAAATTGTTTTGGGCCCTCGATTGACACTACTTATATTGTTTTGATTAAATGGGACATGACTCTTAGTAATATTCTGTTATTCAACAAACTTGATTTATTTTTTACATCTTATTATCATTATTAACAAAATTATAAGATATTTATTATAATTTTTAAACTCATACAATGAAAACATAAAACAAAGCAAAAATATACCAAATATCAGGAAAAAGGTAAATTCTATTAAATTTATGTGTTTGTTCAAGTTTGTTACACTTCATAAGTTATACTGCTTCGCAATGATATAAACATATAAAATATGAATTCATGTATATTTACATGTCATGACTGATATATATGAAATATGTAGTAGAAACATAGGAGATATTTGGCGGAAAGTATTCAAATTTAAATTTATAGCTGAACGAGATTTGTCAAATAGACATTTTTAAAAATGACAGCTTCTTTCCGTATGTTACCGTTGAATATCAAAATAAAACAGCTCTAAATGATTATTTTAATAAAAAAAAAGCCTAAATAATTTCCATTAAAAAATATCCACTGGAAAATTGTGCGCAAATTTTAATTGGTTTACAAGTCAAGTCCGTGTTAGCAATTACGTGTGTTCAAAACATATGAATTGTTAAAAAAACGCTCTTAATTTTGCGGTTAATTGTTTCCTGTGTGAAAGATAACAGGGCGACCGACTAACAATAAAAAAAAATCAAACACGAAAAACGTAGAGTGGAGCGTCGGACGTAATTTTAATTAAAGTTTGAGGGTTTTTGAATGGGCGCAACTTTTTTAATGAAACTTGTGTTACTATCAATTGTGATGTAATGGAATCCGGGAGGTGGGTAAGAATCAATAATTCAGGTCGCGAGTTTCAAACGTGTTTTCGACCCGTTATGCAGTCGACCGTAGTTGCGGCAGGGCAAAACTACATAATTTGCATAACTTTGATGATGATGGTCATCATATCGCACAGCTCGGATACGTTTTAATAAACAAACGGATTTGCGAATCCGACACTCGACATTTATAAATATTTGAAGAAAAAAAAAACTGGATTGATTCAAAGGTCGTATGCTTTTAACTTCAGGCAAGAATTATAACCATTTTTTTTTTTGTAATAATAAAAAATACATCAGCGTGGGTGAAGCTTATAAATAATCCAATTTGGATATTCACCCCTACTTACTTTTTTTTTTTTAATACTTAATATACAAAGGATTTTCAAATTGATATTATCCTACCAGTTATATTACTTTGATTTAAAATGTATACTTTTAGAACATTAAATCAATTTTATTACAGTTTTGACAAGTATTTCATAATTTAATACTTACTCTATTCATTATGTATACTAGGCTACTAGGTACTGTACCTAGGACCCACGAAAATTTTTGGGCCCACGAAAAATAGTTGAATTCAAATTTATCTCCCCATTTTATATAAAAACTATATTTAATTTACAATTCAATAATATATTGTATATAAAAAAACATCATCCTCTCCAACCCTCATCGTGATTTACTTAACTGGTACGTATGGCCTTGAAATTTATCTAAAATAACTGTTCTCATTATACTAATATAACAGTTGATTTGTTGTCTAATTTTAATTTACAATTTATTCTTTTATAACAACTAATACATTTTAATACTGTTTTGATAAACATTACAGAATTTAATACTTATTATGAGATGGATGTTCAGTTTGGTATAATTGTAATAGTTGTGGACTTCAGAAACCACTTCGGATTAAAGCAGATCATCGATTCCCATTTCAAACTTGGAAAGGATCTAAACTAAAGCTATATACTAAATCTAGGGTTTGAAATGCTTAAGTCTTTGCAACCAACCTACTCAGAACATTAATATATAATAGCAATCAATCGTTGAATTTCCTACTTCAACTTTATTAAAATTAAGAATTTTTTATTTTGTCAATAAGTTAGTGCTTTCTCTGAGAAATCTGTAAATATTTCTAAATTATGTTACAATTCTCCTTACACGAATATAAATCTTGGGTTTTTTATGATTTTTTGATGCAAAACTATCTTTGAAGATGAAACAATACAGAAATTAAACTAAAATTCATTATTTTATTATTCATATTCTAAAAAATGAAAATTTAAGGATATTTTTAAAATTTATATTTGTTTTTGATACAGTCTACGACAATCTACGACTCTTTTGAGGAAAAATTGTAGCTCCAACTTCTCACAGGGGTGGATATAGGACTTATTGAAAAATTCATTTGACTAGTAGAAATAGCGATCGTAATACTGCTACGTGCGGCTCCCTAGGCAATATCTTAAAATTGGCTCTTTGCTCTATAAAACTTGCCGAACCCTGGTCTAACACAAAAACACAAAGACATTTGTATTAGATAATCTGCTTTTTTTTTGTTATTTAAACCAATTATTTGTTCTTTCTTTCAAATTATCTAATTATAATTTAAAAAATATTTGGATTATTTTCAAGAATAATAATTAATAGTTTGTTTTTTTTTATTGCTTGGTTTGATTTGGAATAAGTTTTTTACATACTTTTAATAAGCTGGAAGCAATATTGAATTGAAATGAAGAAAATTTAATTCCATTAATCTGAGATCTCCCTGAGAAATTGCGCCGTATTTGTACTTCTATATTTTTTGTGTTTGTCTGAAAGAAAGAACGGGAAATGAATTTTAATGAAATTGGCAATTTGGCTCCTCGTGGCACCCTTCAATCTTCCAGAGCTCTGCGAGAATCAAAAAAAGAAAACTGAGGCGTCAGCTTTGCATCAGTCACTTTTATTACGTCTAAGACGCACTTCGGTGTCACATAACAAAATCGGTTCAACATTTTACGGGGATTCCTTGAATATATAAAACTTTATTGAGGATCATCTGGGGAAACAAATATAGTCTGAAAAACTTTCATAGACCTCTGCAAACAATACAGTTTTCAGGAGAGATGCCATAAATAATCAACAATTAGATGTAATATCCTCTTCCATACCTGCCTCATCCCTTCCGAGCGGCGCGGAATTGGAACTTTAATTAAGTTTAAGATATTAATTAGCGCCGAAAACGCAGGAAAACAGGTGTGTAACTCAACCGGTGCCGGGGCTTGGCTTTAAGGATTCATAATTCAGGATGCTAACTGCATTTGAGCGGAGGATAACGTTAACGTAACCGTGTTTTATTGTTTCGGCCGTAAAATTGTTTTAACATTTCGATGTTGTACGATTACATGCATGGATGTAATCGTGCAACTCTATAGTAACACGTAATATGTAACACCTCATAGTTTTGATTAAAACTTGATGAACCACCTCGTAAAAAGCTACAATGTGTGTGTGTATGCAGAGATATTGAAGTATTACGTGTATGTAAATAAACTCAAATGAAAAAAAATATATTATTACATTATTTATTCATAAATACGTAAATGTTCAAAACGCATGAAATATGGGATCGTTCGTATACAAACAAATAGGGTCAGACGAGATTAATAAAGTGATAAATATAATGCTCAAAGCAAAAAAATACTCTAAAGACACACATTTTCACTTACAGCTATATACAGAAATACCTCGCATAGAGCGGTTTCGATTACTGCGGATTCATTTAGAAAATTTCAAAACAAACTAAAATTTTGATTGATAAAATACAAATTAATACCTTTCTTATACATTAATAATCATTTTTTTTTGTCTTTAGATTCAATTCCCTTTTTGTGTTTATTTAATTCTTCGATTAATCCGGTTTCAACCAGGTTGGGAACCTATTATCCGCACAATGCGAGGTATTGCTGTATAGATTTACCCAATGTAATGTTTTAAAAACATACGTATTCCAATTACATAACTTATAGTAAAATTATAGCTAAATACAGCAATACCTCTTATACTGAGGTTTCGATTAGTTTGGATTTACTATAGTCCGGTTAGAAAATTTCAAAACAAACTAACATTTTCATTGATAAAATACAAATTAATACCTTCTTTATACATTAATAATCATTTTGTTGTCTCTTTTTGTGTTTTTTCTTGTATTCATTTAATTCCTCGATTAATCCGGTTTCGAACAGGTTGGGAACCTATTATCCGCATTATGCGAGGTATTGCTGTATACATTTACCTAATTTATTTATAATTTTAATAGATAATAAAAGATTAAATATTTGACAATATAAATTTAAAAAAATCTGAGTTTACTATTCTTTTTTACTAAATTATTAAACTACCAATGTTTCAATATAAAAATTACACAAAATTTAAGAAAAAAGAAAGTTTCAAAGAAAAAAAATGAATAAAGGTATATAAGATTCATATGTAGTGTAAATCGATTCATCCTTTTTGACACTTTGTTCTTTTCTCCACGCACATAAATCATGCATGATTCAACAGTTCGTGTCGTTGAGTTTGAATTTTGAATTCTGATTTTCAGTTCTCTAGAGATTTGTTGAGACTTTCTTTAGTTATGTTTTTTTTATAAACAAAATATTATACTTCTATTACATAAACATGTATGTAAATATTTTATTTTCTGACATGGTAAGAACTTATTTTAGAAGAAATACTTTAAAAAGGATATAAACCAATAATTGAATTAAATGTATTACATTATTATTGCAATAAAAAAACCTTGTCATAATAAATATATTATATAAATATGTTAGTTTTGTAATTCATATTTTGTATGTATGATTTGTATGTAAATATTTTTGTAAATAGTAAAAATTCTGAATCAATTGATTAATTATTTACATTACATCATTATTTTAATCATTGTATTATAAAAAAAAATTGTTATGACAATGTAAGAATTTGTTGACATAAACTCATTTCACTTTAATACGATATACAAGGTATTAAATTTACTTCAAGGTCACGCTGAAACTTTAACATTGAATCTACTTAAGCTTATGATAAATGACACGAAGATGAAAACTCTAATAAAGCTTGTATTAAATTACATGGTGATGAAAACTGTAATTATTCCTCATCAACAGAAGTATTAAAATGATGCTTTTAACCTATTATTAGAAGATTGTCCCTTATATTATTGAGTCAAATGAAAACTACCTGCAAAATATTGATGTAATATATTACTACAAACTATAAATATAATAAAATTCCATAGTCCGGGCAATCGGATCAATTCCTCCAATATATCAAATTGTATGAAATAGGACTAAATATATAAAAAGTAATTTTGTGTTCTAATTACAAAAAGAGTAAGTTATATTAAATTATAAATATTTGTACAAGTTCAACTTCACTAAATTATATTATTAAATTATAAAAGGGTAGTAAATATTCTGATTTTTTTATAATATAATGTTGCATACACAGAATCAAAAGGAACGACGAAACTGATGACTGTCCTTTTGGTGTTATGTAGGCTTCGCACGCAGAATAAAATCTAGATTTGGCCCAATTTGTAACTGTAGTTTATTAGAGTTGATGGCGGATAAACGATGCTACTACGACCACTAAGTGGGACATATGTATCTGAGGAAGAAGAAGAAGTAGTGCGAACTGGATCTGGAAGTAGGGCGTTCCGAGGGCGTCGTTTCTTACAAATTTTAAATATCCGTCCACGTTTCACAAGGGTTGGAGCCGTTTCGTCAGCGTCAACATAATTCTCAAAATTCCTAGGCCACACGTATTATCCCCGCAATGTGCACACAGCCTCCCTCCTCCCAGACATTTATATATAATATATCAAACCGTCGAGTTTCTCTTCTCTGTCCTCACAACCTAGCATCTTCACCCTGTATAACTATATACATATATACGTGTATAGATATATATTTATGCCCTGCACGCAACGAGCATTCCGCAAATATTTCCTACACTTTGCTATTTTTTATTTGCACCCTTCGCCTCAACGCAACCCCCTCCTCACTCCCCATAACCAACGAACGCCTGTCAAATTCATTTTTACTTACACACTGATCTGAATATCACATAAAATTTCCATAGCGTATCCATAAAGTTCTTGTTTTTTTTCATCTTCTCTTTCCACCCTCCTCGAATGTATATTGAATTATATTATAAAACCACCCAGCGTGCCATATAAAACCTAAAATTGCATTTTCCCTCGTTGATTCATTGCATTACAATTTTATATCATTTACTTGTTCCATTACAAATCTGTAACAACTAACAAATTCATGTTATTTTTATTATACAATTTTATATGGTTTTATATAATTTCAGATAAAAACTTGTTAAATGTATGTAATATAAATTATAATGTCAAATTATAATATTTTACATTTTTATTATTTTCTAACAAAAACTACATACTAATCTGCAGAGCTTAGTTTGTACATCTACACCTTGCAGAGTGCGGTTTCTATTAGTGCGAATTCTCTATAATACGGTTTGAAATGAAAAAAAAAAATAATGACACAAGACAAAAATAAATTATAATAAACTGTAGTTTTTCAAGTCATTTTGTCTTAAAATCCTAGATTAGTTCGGTTTTAAACAATTGACGACCTTGATGCAAGATATGGGTGTATTTTTATTTTTAACTAAAATACACATTTACAAAACTTAAATTGTGTAACACATATGAAATTTGAATTTAAGTTTATGTAATAGTTTGTATTATCATTATTATATAACTGTGAATTCTGTTTATATGCATATTTTTGTGATGAGAAAATGAATATTTTAAGTTCTGAATATACGTTTGAATAATAACAACATAATTTTCTCTTTGATGAAGTTATATAAATATTAAAGTAGAAGCGTAAAAAAACAGTAGCAAATAACATGCACATAGGCGTAAAGAGAAAAAAAGCGAGATAAAAGCTATAGTATAGTTTGGAAGGAAAGGATAGGCAGAGAGAGCTTCGGGTTAATAAAGTAAGCCTGATAAAATCTAAAAGCAACTTTATTATTCCATTCGGTTTTCGCATGCGTTTCCACATTTTTATTCAACCGCATGTCTATTTGAAACCCCTCAACCCTCGCAATCGCAAGATACAAACGAATTATATAATTCCGTTCCACACTTTATTACGTAAACGCCTTTTGTTGCTCCACTTGTCCACAAACTTGTTTTTCCATCCATCCAAAGGGTTTTCGCTTAATATGTCCTACGTGTGGAAGCGAGCGACCCGACACGTTCGGAATGTTCGCATCGCAAAGGGGTGGATGGACTAAAAATAATCAACATGTTAACTTCATGGTGTGCAGACACGCATAACCCTGCAAGGGTTGGTCATGTACACTACGTGCAAACTGTATTTTTAGCACATCGGAAATATTACTCCGGGCAATTGGCGGATATATTCGCCCTATCCTCTACACAGTTGAGGCTATTGTGGAGGCGGAATCATAGCCACTAGTCTAGTCTTTTTTAGATGGAGCCGTCACGTTTACGTTGTAAATCTTTGTTTTGATAAAGCTTTGATGTTACCAAAATACGTTTTTCACAGTTCAAAAGTAGACCTTGACACAATGTTCATCCGCAAATGGTTAATTGAATGTATCGTTTCGACGCCTTCATTTTCTTCCTATTTCTTCTCTCTTTCATTCTTTTTTTGTTGATATGTGTGTAGATGCTCGTTAATTCCTAAATGATGAAGATGGATTGTCGCGTTTACCGAAAACGGCATGCATTACCATCAGTATACATGCTACACTGCTGCTGCTTCCACACACATATATTGGGTGGGCACCTAATGCGAATTTAAATACTCCCTTATGTTATGGTTGCATATTTAATGCGACCGAATTAACTCGTGACTTTCGTGTGGTCGAACAAAATTAAAACTTCACTCTTTCGCTGCGTCGCTGCATTGTTCATGAAGTTAACCGTTGTTTCGTAATTAAAAAGCAATAAAACGTTGTACAATAACCTGATGGAAGCGTGTGGCCTCGTGTATTTAGGTCGGAAATTTCTAACAAATATGCACAACTTCGGGTGCTAACTTTCTCAGTATCCTAACTCAATACAAAATTTAAAAGAAAAAACTACTGCATATTACTTTATGTATTCTCATTCATAAAATGCTATTCAATATTTATTAATGATTTCAATTACTCATGAAAATACATCGTATTTTTTTTAATGATAAAAATGCACTGAACTATAAAACCCACTTAAAATTTATGATCCAATTATTGTAAGAATATAAAGTCAATAATTTTAAGTCTGTTTCACAATGTTTTTTTATTACATCACAGTATATTTAATTTAAAATTTTATTCCTGAAAAATTAATTAAATCTTATGGCGATAGATATTTAATTTTTGGTAAACTTTCCAATGGAAGTTTTTACCATTATATTCTTCTGTACTTCCACGATTCCCTTTGTATATCAGCTGTTATCCTTAACAGCTATTGTCCATCGAATTGGCTGATGGTCCATATGCTGAACCTCTTTCATTTGACTGTCCATTCATGATGAACGATGGCCTTATTGCTGCAAGCACCGAGGTCTGGCAAGTTCAGGATTCGAACCACAGAATCGTGGGTAGGACGACTTAACTGACCATTAGGCTATTAAAACTTGATTCTAAGACCATTTCTCTGCACAAAAAGTTAGATCTTATAGTTAAAATAATATAACTAAAATATTTATGGTCAAAATTATGTAACAATTTTTAGTATTAAAAAAATATTATTGTATAAAATTCATGAATTTTAATTTATTTTCATTACATAATGTCAAAAATTAAGGCCAACTAAAACAATGCAAATAAATTATAATTAGGTTGAAAATGAAATAATAGCAAATTTGTCTCTCAACTTATATAAACATGAAACACGAAGATATTTCACCATTAAAATTGTTCACAAAAACCCATTCAAGTAATATCCGCTTCATATTGCTTAACTCTATTAATTAATTTTTTTTTAATAAAAAATCTATATACAATATTTTTTTTCTATTTATATAATTATTTTATTAATAGTCCGCTTTCAAACAGTGCCATTATCCGTACTATACAAGGTATTCCTTTATATACAAAGGCCTATTGATTGCAGTACAAAAATATATATATAACAATATTAAACTATTTTATTAAGAGTGGTTTTGTCTTCATTTCCTTACTCTTATATACGTTACATATGTTTAATGTTAAAAGATTAATAATGATAGATAGATTTTAACATATTTTAAAATCTATCTATTCAAGTAGTATCTTTTACATGCGATTTTTAACTTTTATAAGCTTTGGAACAGTAACTTATTGATAGAAAGCAGGTGGTGCACCTATTGATATTTTTTTTCATTATTATACGCGACTTAATGCTATGTACTTTGTAACGCTATACAAAGTAACTGTGAAACTTGAGCAGTTGTGTACACTTTTACAACACAATTTTTATTTTTATTCCAAAGACGATTTTTATTGATTCATATATAGTTTATGAAAGAAAAAAAAAACATTTTCCACTATAATATTTAGAAAATGATTTATATATTTGTATTAATTTCTTTTGATTATTTGTATTTTCTTATTTTTATATGTATTTTTTTATTTTGATTCACAGTTTTAATTATTTCGTATAAATTTTTAAGTTTTAATGCCAATACATTTTGATTGTCAATATAAATAAAATAAGTTTATGTAAATTAAAATAATGTAAATTATATAATTCCAAATTTAATACATATTAAAAAAAAATAAATAAACTAATTACTTTTAAACAGTTTATTAATATATTTTCTTGTAATAAATGATTTCATTATTTTGAAGTTACGTTTAAAAAATTATGATTAATTTGATGGAAAAAAATTGCACTATACTTTCGTCTACGTCACGTCATCTCACGTATTAATTAAATTCCATGTCACATCACGTCACGTCAACTCGACACTACAACATTTCACTACAGAATAATTAAATTGCCTTTAAAAAATTAAAGAAAAAATATATTAAGCAATTCAGAATCTAGATGCACTTATCAAGGTTTAGTTATAATTAATTTTCAAGCTGAATGATTCGTATTAACACTGAAAAACTAATTGAAGACTGAAAAATTGAAAAGCTCAGAAAAACAAAATTAATAATTTATTTTCTTTTTTTTCTGACCTTAATGAAAATATAATTAAATTAAACATTGATGAATAAACAAAAAAAATTGTTTCAATTTATTTCTTTAATCAATTTGATAATTAAATTTTTAATAAGTTTGAATGACTTTTTTTTTTATTAAAGTGAGAAATGCTTATGAAAAAAAAGCTGTGCATTAAGGATAGTTGGGGCCCTCACGTAAATTATTTTTGGAGACCCCCAAAAATACTAAAAACAATAATATTTTGGTTAGGGGACCAAAATTTGGGACCCTTAGCCACGTTCATAATGGATTATCCGTCGCTGGCTTCAATTATAGGCAAAGCTATCTATTTATTGTATCGATTAATATTATGTATTTATAATCCAATTATTATTAACTTTCAAAAGCAATTACATAAGTTAGTTGATCGTATAATCTGAATTTATTTGAAGTTTGAACGTTAAGTGATGTAGTTACAACTTTACGTTTGGACAATTATTTCGCTATGGTCGTGATGTGAGTTAAAGCCATCTTCGTACGGTGTCGATGGGCGTCATTTATGGCCAAGCCAATTAGCAAGTGCTAATTAGGTGACTGCATGGAAACTAAGCTCGGCAATTTCAGAACTGCAGTTTAGAGAGACACCAAAGATCGCATGCAACTTGATGATTGATTGGATTACATTTGCACAAACACATAAACCCATTAAAATCATCTATAGAACATGCTTATCCTTATGGTCCAGCTTTCCCATCAGAATAATAGTTCAGTTTACTTTTTAACTTTATACATCAAATATCTATAGTTTTTTTTGTAGTTTTTGTTATTCAATTTTAGTAGAATTAAATTGTTCCCTGAAACTTTCATTAAAATATTCATTACATTATACAAAGATGTATTAGGTTTCATTAAAAACGAAATTAAATATTATTGTAATGTAATTTTCTATTTAAATGTAATTCATATTTGATGTTTCAACTAAAAATATATATTGTTTCAAAACGTATTATGTGAAATTGGAGAGTAGAATAGAGATAATTTGTAAATGCTGAAGGCATCTGAGTAATGGCTTAGGGAAAAGGTCAATAGGTGGAAGTGGATCATAAATTATAATGAGATTGCTGAAGACAATTTTCAGGATGCAAATTGATATTATTCCGATAGACTATGATAAAACGAAAGCAATTTGAAGCGGTTGCTTGCTCGGAATGCATTTATCAACTAAACAACCTTTACTCGAATTTATAAAGCATCTGATAAATAATACTTAAATTTTGGAAATACGCTTGACGACAGGATAAAAACCATTTTGCAGTATTTCATTTTACCGTCCCCGTTTTGCTAAGCCAACAATTGACTTGTTTATAGGGTGGAATGATAAAGATTACTTTATTTAATTTAGTATAAAAAATGTATTTTATTTGTTAGATTAACAAATTTTATTATATTTAAAAAACCGCGGTTACCGAACAAAAAATTAATCAGTTTCCAAATAGAATTTTGGTATTCAACTGGAAAACTGCTTTATACGAGAGGAAGGAATATAACGGTTTCGGTTGTCGAACTAATTCGGTTTTCGAACATTCTTGTGAATTTAATTATGTTGGACAAGTATGGGAACTGCTGTAAAATGTAATAACAGTAAAATTTAAAGTGATTAATTTTGTTCAAATTAGGGTCTATAAAAATTTGTAAATAAATAAATTAAAGATTGAGTTATAATGAAAGTTATGAAGAAAATCAGAAATTTAATGAATATTTGTTAGTATACTAAGTTTTTATAGAATGTTTTGAGAAACTACTAATTAGGTTCATGTGATTTGGGTGAAGTATATTGGTTTCTGTTGTTTAACAAATTCGGTTTTCGAACAGTATAATATAAATTGAAATATCAACAAAAATAGAATGACATCTTTGGTTCAAATTAGGAACTGGAAAAAAGGTCTATCCCTAATTCATTATATAACTTATACAATCTAAGTTATTTTAAGAGGTTGATGCTGTTATTTAATGAATGACAGATCGTCTCAAATATCTAATTCGCTCTGTCACTTTAACTGTGTCAAAGGTAACATGTGGGGTATTCCAAAGTACTTATTCTAAGCTTGTATACATCCGGATAAAATATTCAGACTATAATCAATCGAGGTGACAACTGGGGCGGATTAAGTGGAACGTGCAGGAGTGCAGCAGTCGGTTTTGGAGGTTCCTTCCTCTATCACTGTGTGTCTTTCTCAGTAGGGGCCTGGTCGATAGAGACGCCGAAGAAGACGAAGGTAGAAGAGAAAAAAAAGGGGTGGCGAGAACGCGTTCTGCACGGCCAGCCCTTTTGGGTAACTATTCTTGACAAGGGGAGTCCTAAATTTAATAAAGAACCGGCAAAGAGCATCGCAATTCTCGACGTCTTTGATACGCCACCAACACACACAAAAAAAGAACCTGTAGTAAAAAGGAAATGAAAGACGAACCCGAATCAATTCTATCTTCGGATTCTTCAGCTACGTATCATATGTGTACACGCGTTTTCTGTATCCTCAAATATAAAATCATATTTTTAAATAATTTCTCTCTTTGGGAATTGGAAAGTTCGCGTGGTGGAAGGAAGCGACAAAGGTTTCACGACAACGGCGACTTTTCGTTTCACTTCGCTTCTTGCAACTTTCGTCGGAGAAATACTTTCGTGGGATACATGAAGTTCGGAACACCTATAAATTTATAAAGCACGTATTTCAGTAAGCCATCAATCGGAACCGTTCTCTCTCAATCATTATTTTCTGAATTTTAAATCGCGATCTGCGCGTTTCCTATTAACGCACCAGGAGGGCTTTAATAAGTAATGCGATATTCAATCGTGAGTCATCAATTATTCAGTTACATCATCAGGATGTTGAGGAATTTTGTGAAAAGTTGTGTTTCGCAAATTGGATTAATCTTCCTTTACTTTATTATACATCTATCCCTTCTTTAAGATTGTTCATCAAAGGAATATTCTGCACATGCGATTAAAAATATTTAATTTATTTAAGCTTTGTTCCATAAAATTTATCAAATACGTAATAATTAATTGAAAGAAAAAAATACATTTACTTCAATTAACGATGAACCTCATTTAGCAATTACGCATCCTAAGACTTCACTTTCTAAGGATTCGGAGCCGCATGCTGTTCACTCTATGCAAATGACAATGTTAACGATACGTGCGGCTCCCTATACTTTTTATTAATAGGCAATATCTTAAAAATGGCTCTTTGCTCCAAAAGCGTTGCCGATCTCTGCGTTAACATTTAGCAAATAGGTAAATTTAGGTTTCGAGTAGACCGCGTTATATAAGCTTTAATTGAGGAAACGTAAACTTACTGTATTTAGCTTGATATTATTTTGATCACTTAATTAACACGGTTAATTGATTCTGTGCTTTTAAAAACCGTGTTGTTCGATACTCCACATCTATGTAAAAATAAATATTAGGCAATATAGTTATTTAAAAGACTTTTGCGCTAAAACACATACAAATATTCTTAACTTTACAAGATTTTGAAATCGTGCAATATAAGTAATATAAGTTTTTATCGTGTTATTTGAGACTGCGTTTAACTTAAGTATTGTATAATTCTAAGGTTGTATTGTATAAATGCGAGTTAATATAAATGAAATGCAATTAATTTAAATCGATATTAAGAAATGATCAAGAATAAATAATTGGATTTAAGAAAAATATCCAAGAAAGTTTCTTAGGGAATGTGCAGTTTGTTGCGTTAATTAAATAATTTCGGAGAAGGGTACAAAAGCTTGATCAAGTTTACCACTCGCAGCTGTAAAGTTTGCCTTTTATAATTGGTTGGATGCGCCTGGTATTTCGATATTCCTGGCATGCTTACCGAATATTTAGACTCCACTTGCCTCTACAAACATTACAAAACACTTTCTTTGTGCAATAAATTAAACTGAAGACATTCCTTATATTATATAAAATACTTATTGTTAAATGTGTATTATCTTCTTAACTTAAAAAAAACATTCAAAATATTTGGATTAAGAATGACAAGAATCTAATAATATACTTAATATAATACGGTAATACCTCGCATAGTGCGACTTCAATTAGTCCAATTGAAAATTTCAGAACAAAATTCTAATTCAGGAAAAATAAAAAATAAATATACATAAATGAACGTATTTTTTACTCTATTCAGTCAAGTTTCTCGTTTTGTGCTGTTTATTTTTAAGCGGTTCAAAGATCAAAGAGTATTCCTGTAATTAGTGCGAAGTGTAACTGTTAATATCTACATAATATAAAACAGAAGTATCTCGAATAGTGCGGCTTCGATCAGTCCGTATTCACAATAGTATTGACAGTTCTAAGATTCTCAATTAGTACGGTTTAAAACAGTATTCCTGTAATTATTGCGAGATCTTCCTGTTAATATCTACATAATATAAAACAGAACTATCTCGAATAGTCTGGCTTCGATCAGTCCGGATTCACAATAGTATTGGCAGTTCTAAGATCCTCAATTAGTACGGTTTCAAACAGTATTCCTGTAATTAGTGCGAGGTGTTCCTGTTAATATCTACATAATATAAAACAGAACTATCTCGAATAGTGCGACTTCGATCAGTTCGGATTCACAATAGTATTGGCAGTTCTAAGATCCTAAATTAGTACGATTTCAAAGAGTATTCCTGTAATTAGTGCGATGTGTTCCTGTTAATATCTACATAATATAAAACAGAACTATCTCGAATAGTGCGACTTCGATCAGTTCGGATTCACAATAGTATTGGCAGTTCTAAGATCCTCAATTAGTACGATTTCAAAGAGTATTCCTGTAATTAGTGCGAGGTGTTCCTGTTAATATCTACATAATATAAAAAAGAAGTATCTCGAATAGTGCGGCTTCGATCAGTCCGGATTCACAATAGTATTGCATATTTTTGATATCAATAAAAATTATTATTCATTTTGTCACAAAAATTTTCTTTATATACACAATTATTTTACTTTTCCTCTTAGTTTTGTAGTTTTATTGTTCTGAATTCGTTTTTGTACTATTATATTCTGTATTGAATTCAGTATTTAACTTTAGCTTTTATATTATTTATTTGTAGAAGAAACACAAAAATTATTTCATGTTGAACTTCTTACTATATGAAGTATAGTAGAGGTCGGAGATCTGTTTTGGAGAAAAGAGCCAACAGCCTGTTAAAAAAAGTCTAGGGAGCCGCACGTAGCATTACAATCGTTATTTGAGAGCCGCATTTGACCAACCCTGAAATATAGAGAGTTCATTTTAAAACTTTACTTTTTTACATTTTGTTTTCAACTTATATTATTTATCAAAATTCTTGAACGTTCCTGAAAGTTTTTTTTTTAATATTATTGCATAAACTTAAAAACATAAATATAATTTATGTTATTTAGAATTAGCTTTTACTTGAAATGTAAGGCAATGCAATTTATATTGAAACAAATAAAATCACAATATAATTTTTATTATTTTGTAAAGTGTTACAATCGAAGTGCAAACATTTATGTTACTTTTACGTCATTCCATAAATAAAAGCAATGCAGAAAAGCTGTTAAAATCACGGAATTGCACAATTTAAATACAAATAAGATTTATATTTTCAAGTGGAAAATAAATCATGCAAGGCGCAAACTTTTCTGATAGATTCACTGAAAAAAAATCACAAAGAAAACCTGAAAAAAAACTATTACGAAACATCGGACAATACAATTTAATAAATTCTTTCGCCACGGTTTTCACGCACGAACAAAATTGAAAGGATTTTTATTACCAGCCAAAAAAAAATCGTAAAATTTCCAAACATTCTTTTTGTGGCAACTATCGTTTTGCTATTATTACATTTCGAGATAATGTCTCGCCCGTTTAATTGGCGTTCCTTCGTTCCGTTTTAAAGGGAGTGAAGCCGTGGGGGTGGATTAAATTACGCGTCTGGTATGAATCATCGGGCATCAAATTAATGTAATGTGTTTCCGTGTAAAGCTTTGCGAAATTAATGTTTCCAACTAATTACGCTGATTAAATATGATGATGCTTCGATGAAAGCGGCGGTCGGACATGACGGATCGTATGATTCCAATTAGATGGAACACGTTTCGGGATGTGCGAGGCCAGAAAGAAGTTTCGAAGGACTAGGGACAAGGGTCATTGGCATCCAAAAAGGGTTTCTCGCGTCCTAATAAAATCCGAAAGTCAGCAGGAGGGTGCAGAAAGGATGAGGGAACGATGAGGAAGGAGAAGAATAAAAAAAAACAGGATAGACACACACACAACATACAACATTTCGAGAGAGCGAAACTTGATTATGTCAGCAACGTCTACAACGTCCTGCCTTGCTTCTCTCCACACCCCTTATAAATCCAGGACTCGGAATTACCTTACAGCACGAATCTCCCCCTTGTGCATTTTTTTTCTTCATTCTTTTCCATTCCTTAATAAGATATATAATATTTTTGTAACGCACATTACGTTTTTACTTGTTGGTTTTATTACGTAAATTTGATTATCTTGTTTCTTTTTTATAATACTACCAAAATTAAAGTGGAATTAAGATCTTTGATAGAAACAAATTAATTTATTGACATTCGTTTCGCTTTAGTTCTTGTTCCAGTTGTGTCATGAAGGCTTTATTTATTGTTCGATTTGTTTCATTGTGATCGAGGATAAAGTAGTATCTGGGCGACTGCAATAGACTTTCTAAACTATTGAACTATTAGTGGAGGAAGTTGCGAAGTTCCTCACTTTATCCGGTGCTCTAAATCTCGAGTTCATCGGATGGCCATACATTTTATTTCGCGCAGAAATTTCCATTTATTTCGGATAACTTCTCGAAGCTAAATATTTAAATAATGTATGGATTTACGTCATCAATAACGCCAAATTTATAACAAATGTTTTCTTCATCCTATCATCTCGTCGAATATATAAAGCAAGGATTGATACATATATTTATAGTGTAAAAATCCTTCAGAACTTGAACTTATGAAACTCTTAAACTTCATTTTTATATTCAATATATTATTGGTTAAATATTATTGATACATAATCAAGAATATTGAATCTTCTCTTCAAGTTCCTATATATTTTGTATATGATATATGGGTGATCGGTTAACGAACAATTTGGATTACGAACAAATCGTAAAATAAACATTTTCGCAAAAGACTTTTAATGTTCGCATAATGGACTTTTTATGGATCTAACGCCAGTCGATATATAAAGCTAAAACCGCTTCTTGAATCTATAATCGTTTAACCAACAATTATGATTTCGAAAAATTGCGTACGTTAACCGAACATGTACTGTACAGCAAAAAAAATATTATGTTAAAAAAAACTTCAAAGAATCTTCAAGAAAAGCTGAATTATAGCTTTTATCAATAAAATTTAGTTAGGTAAAATAGCTTCTAAGTCTCAAGTCTTTTAAAATGAGAACTTAACATAAAATTCACCAGAAAAATTGTTTCTAGATGGAATATAGGTTTTTTTCAAAAAAATATGATAACATAAGCATTGTATAAAATATTAATCTTTATTTTATATTTGCAATATTATTATATTTATTTTTATCATAAACTGAATATTAACATGGACTTGGAAAATATAATTATATAACTTATGTTATTAAACTTAAGCCAAATCGTTTAAAAATATATTCATTTCTAAAATCAATCAAACTATTGTTAAAAACTAAAATAAATCAATATTACCTTGTATTATGCATCATAATTGATTTGTACATAATTGACCAATTTTATTCTTTTAGTCCGGATTAGGACAGTCTAGGATATTGCTTATCAGGACTATGTGAGGTATTGATGTTTAAATATATTGAATTATTTACGAAGTATTGAATTGTGTAGCAAACTACGTTTGAATAAAATAAACAAAAGGTATAAGAAAATAAGTTTATGAAAGAAAGTAAGCTAATTCAATGATAAAACCATTATGGTCTTAACAAACAAAAATGGTATATCTATGCTTTTTAGAGATATTGAATTCTATAAGTATTTGATGGTGTATTGAAATTGATTTATATTAGGATTTTGGTGTTTGTGCAGTGATGGTAGAAGTAAGGAGCAATAAAAGTAAAACGGAAACAAGGGCGCTTCATCTCAACCGATTTGGAGTGGACGCAGCTGAAAAGGCCCTTTTGACAAACTCGGAATCATTCCACTCCAATCCCAAAAGTGCCCCTCAAACTCCGCTTTGTTCCTACTTGCGAATTGAAAGTGTGTGCGTATGTGAGTGCGTGATTGTATATGTGTACACAAACGTGTGATCCCATATGTGTATAGAAATGTGTGAATGTATGTATATAAATGTGAATGTGTGTATGTGAAAGAGCGTCAATATTGTCATTATGGGGATAGAAATGAACTTTTCGTTCGACGATTAATTTATTTAGAGTTATTCGCGAATGGACGTGAATTGGCTCTGTCCATTAGAAGCGTACCCAAAATCTGCGATTATAATCAGCCCCGAACCGGATTTCATTCAGTCGATGACAGAGCCCTTAAAACCCTATGCCAGCGTTCCTCCACTCGCATCCGCTTCCCAAATGCATTGACAATTTAATGGAATATCTATTTCTGGATATCCACCTCACAAAGATTTTCAAAGAGAGGTAAACAATTATTATTGAACAACATTTAATATATAATACCTTTAGAATTTACACCTATTTTTAATTGATAATAAAATAAATTCACTTTATAAGTTTTATCAAATTAATTAAAATTATACACAAAGGCATGTCCAAAGTAGGGTCAATAAAAATCAGTAAAAATGAATAAATTATATCATTAAATGTCTTTTCTTATATAATGATCTCCACTATAATGAGTGTATTGTTTATATAAACTTTATTCACTGAAATGAGTAAAGTTCCATCAATAATTGCCTCTTGAAAACTCGAAGCACTACTTCTTACAAACATCTTTCTTGTCAAATTCATTGAGTATCGATCCAATAAAAAAGTTACCTTCAATAAATCACTTTTAATTCATAGGACTCCTTCAATGTATAAAAATAATAATTTTGTTCACATTTATTATTCAATTTATTCCAAATCAATCTCTTTTTTACATATAATTTTGGATTTATGGATACGTTTTATTATTGTATTTATTTATGGATAAGTGTTTCAAGAAATATTATTATTTTTTTTCATTATTTCTTCATTGAAAACAAACCTTAAATTAATATGTATAAAATTATCACAAATAACTTAGATTGGATTAATTTGAGTTAAGTTTTGTTTAATCCGTAAGTATTATGGTCAGAGTAATCCACCTCATATTTGTAAATTAATTGCTGGGATTGACCTTCCAACTATTCCAGTATTATCTACTGAACTTTTCAGTCGCGGCTAGAAATAACCTTATGGTAATGTGTATTTCGGTCAAAATGACCTGTCTACAGAGGAAAACAGTAATTATTATACCAAGTATGTACCACATTGTTGCTGTGAATAAAAATACAAAACTACTTACTCAAAACTACTTACTACACTGATTGAGCAATTCAATCTGCTTTTAATGATGTTAAATGCATTAAATGATAAGAATTAATATGTATTTATTGTAAAAATCAATAATTTTGTTATATAAAAAAATATGGGTCATTTTGACCCATAGCTAGTACTTTTTTATTTGTTTGTAGTAGTTGCGAGTTATATTTAGGTTAGGTTAACTTATTTTCCAATTTAGGATTACAGGTTAGTTTCAGTTAGTAAAATAATATGTTAATTATCGTCTTAACTGGATTATCTTCCATAATAACAAAACATTTTATTGTAAATACAATAAGAGAAAAAGAAATTCTTTATAAAATTATTAAATATTTGTTTTATATCAATAACAAAAATATGTATACAATACATTTAATTTTATTAAATCAAAAATCAAAACATTGGTAATAAATTCTGCTAATATTCCGGACTGTTTGAAACCGGATCAATCGAGGACTTTATAACAACATATAAATAAACTGCATAAAAAGAGGCCTGACTATATAAATGATAAAAAACGATCATTTATGTATAATAAAAATTGTACTTATTTTTTAGAATTTATTTTTACTTTGTTAATTAAATTTTAGTTTGTTTTGAAATTTTCAACTTCAATTATAGTAAATCCGGACTTATTAAATCCGCACTATTCGAGGTATTGCTGTATATAATAATAAATAATAACTGAATTATTGATTATATTATTCTTATTATATATGATAACAAACGACAGCAGCTGAATAGTTTAACAGTAAGGATATTGATATTTTCATGCTGAAATTAAAAATGGAATTGGCATCACGGCCGACGTAATTGGGACAAGCTAAATGCAGACTGCCAACCTTTACCGTCCAGCCAGTTCGAATACAACAGGTTATATAAAATTCCATCGAACTTTCTCATGCCATAAATTATTCGAAGACATTCATTATGTACACGTTAAATATTCTTTCGCTGAGGCTTTAAATTTTTAATCAGAACTTATCTACAACTTATCTCATATCTTACTACATTATTAAATAAATGGATAATCGTTAAAAATAAAACAATATTTACAAAAATGTGAAATTTTACATTAAATCGGTCAAAAACTATTTGGTTTTCCGAATAACTTCGGTTCCATATGAATAATTTAAGTATGATTTAACGATAATTTCAATAACTAATTTACTTATTCTGATTTTATGAATAAGCAAAAAAAATAGCATATACAAATTTGTAAATAAATATAAATAGCAACAATTATATAATAACATAAATAATTACATAAAAACGTTTTTATCATAAAAATGCATTTATTTTTATTACTTTTTTTTGTTACATTTATGTTAGTACTTAATACAGTTATTATCCTTGTATTTTAATTGCATTTCATAAAATGTTGCATAAAATAAAAAATGTCAAATAAAAAAAAAATTTAATTGAAAGTAAATATTTAAATTATTCGCTGATACTGTTTTCTTTTAATTTATTCGAACAAAATAGTCGAGTGGAAAACGCGGCTGTAATAAAGTGTTTGGAGTATATGAAGGGATATAAATATGAAGAATGCGGAGCTCCGACGTGGGTGTGTATAATAATAATCCATATGCATGTCTCGCGAACGTTGCTCGATGGAAATGCATTTCCCACGATGGAAATTGCACAGCTAACAATTTCATTTGCCTAAGAAACGATCAACGTCGAACGCATTTATGCATCTACGGCTTTTTTTTTATATTTAATCAAATTAGCTGCTTGATTAAACTGAAAGCGTTCCCATTAATTTCGCAGTTCGATTTATGCCGAACTAATTTCCACGTTTCCAATTAGCAAATAGTTCAGTTCGGAATTAGAAGTTACGTCTGTGCGTCTTCGATGAACGATTGGAAAAATTTAATTATAATAGTTCAATAGATTTTTTACAATTTTTATTGAAAAATGATTCTTAATATTTGTTAAATTTATTTTTATTTAAAAATTATGTAGTTCTAATAGTTTATTTATTTAATGAATTGTATTGCGCCAATTTCGACCAATTGACTAATATTTAGTATATTAATTAAAATTAACAAACGTTTTCAATGAATTAAGGAAAAAACATATTACGGATAATTTATTTACAAACATATAATCTGATTACGAACAAATATTCGGTTTACGAACACATATTTGGATTATGAACACATATTCGTATTTTCAACATATAGTCTGATTACGAACACATATTCGGAAAACGAACACTTATTCGGATTACGAACACGTATTCTTATTACACATATTCGGATTAAATCCATATAATCTGATTACGAACACATATTCGGTTTACGAACACATATTTGGATTACGAACACATATTCGTATTTTCAACATATAGTCTGATTACGAACACATATTCTTGTTGCAAACACATATTTGGATTACGATCACATATTTGGATTACGAACACATATTCGGTTTACGAACACATATTCGGTTTACGAACATATATTTGGATTACGAACACATATTCTTATTTTCAACATATAGCCTGATTACGAAAACATATTCGGATAACACACATCTAACTAATGGATTGATTCTAGGATCTAACGTTAGTTTTTAACCTAATTATGTTCGTAAACCAAAATAAAATTTGGTTAAAAATGTACAATATTTATAAAAGATAATCTCCTTACGTTTAATTACATGCTATATAGCAACTTGTTATTCAGCTTACGCCAATCAATGATGAATACTTATCAATAGTTAATTAATTATAATCATGTCAAATTTAATAGCCGTGTTATATAACGTATACGCGCTTTTGAATAGTAAATTTATCATACATAGTTTTTTTTTTCACCTGTCAACCTAAATTTCCATTTCTGGGGTTATAGACGTATATGCCTTAGACGTATTTGTCACTTGTCAATTTCATAGCCGTTGCACGTAACAAGCCGCGCGTGTGGAACGTTATACCAGCTGTGTTCTAATTACACACGTTGATGCAAAAGCTAGCTACTCTCTCAATTCCAAGAGGATGGTGAATTGAGAAGAGGCGAAGATGATGAAAAGAAGAAATAGAAGTAGAAAAAGAAATAAAAGTACAAGAAGAAAAACAAAATATTGCTTACACAATGTAAGCTTACTCTACGACGTGCAAAATGCCTGGCACTCCGTAAGTTCGCTTCCGATCGCCTCAACTTCATTTCCAGCATCGCATATAGATTTACATAATATGAACGCTCCAATGTAAATAGCTGTACAGCTTTATCCAAAATCATATTATCAAACACAAAAGAGTTTGGGAGTTTTATTTTTTTGAAGTATAATATCAATTATTTGATAACGTTTTAATATGGAATACTTAAAAAACTTTAACATATAGATGAATTAATAAATAGTACTAACAAAATACTCGTATAAATAGAAGAAATTATTTATTGACGAAAATAACAAAAATATTGTTGTTATTGTTTATTTACATAATACATAAAAAATAAGAAAAAAATTACAACGTATAAAATTATAATTAAAAAAAAATTGTTAAAAATTTTAATAAAAAATATTTGATCAACTTAAATCTTAACCTATTTTGTTGTATGTGAGTATTTTTTTTTTGTGATTTTTAATTGAAAATATGTTTTATAATATCTTTAAGTACTATAAATGGGTCAAAGCGACCTACCTGACAGTAAAGTAGTCAATAGCAAATACTTTCTTGTAACATCATCAATATTTTGATTTCATTAATTTAAATTCATAAAATAATAAGAAATAGTTGTAAAAATTAATAATTTGCTTTATCTTTTAACGAAAATAAAAGAAAATTTGGTTAATATAGCCATTAAATATAAAAATTATTTTTTTTTTATTGTTCCAATTAAAAAAAAATATTATTACAAAAGACAGAAATAAATAAAGATAATTGTATTATTTAATATTTATAAAAGAAAATATGATTTATTTAAAATTTGAAGATAATAATTATATTTACAATTAATTTAATAGATTATTTGAATATTCTAGTATTTTTAAATATTTGTATTAAAAATATGAAACAATATTTTTTTTACTACAATTAAATTTTAATTTTTAATTACATTTACTATAATTAAATTTTGTATAAATATTAACGCTTTGTTTTATCAGTAATTACAGAGTGAATACACTTACAAAGTTTACGTGAATTAGAACTTGTGGAATTGTTATACGTAGGAACTTCTATGTGCATTAGGATAAAGGTAATTACTCACCAAATCGGTCACGTGGAGTGACCGTCGTCAAACTCTCCATAACTACCCAAAACAACAAACATTTGGATTATATTATCCTTTTTGATGTAAATGTTTCAATTTTAATTAATTATTTTATAATGATTTTTAACTGAAAAGAAAAATATTTCAACTAAAACTTTTCATTATTAAAAATATATTGTAAGTATTTTATATTATAATTATATGATTTGAATTTTAATTAAATTTAATTAATAAAATAGAATTTGTAAACTTTACAACATCTCATTTTATGAATTAGATCTTAATAGTAGTTTGTATTATGGTCACAAATATTTCTTTAAATTTACTTTGATATAATTATACAATAAACATTGAAATTAATTGAAAATTTTTGGAATTTACTACAACTTTGATTGAATAAACATAAAATCTTGCTAATAATAAGAACTTTTGATAATTAATAAAAATTGAGTTTACTTTTCGTGACTTACAATAAACTTATTATTAAGTTTTTATTTTGCGAATTACAATTAAAAAAATCTATGTTAGCATTAATTTTTAGTTCATTGTTATATATAAACTATAAGTGTTTAAATTAATTTAAATTAAACAACACAATAATTATGAAATCTGAGAGTTATGTCTGCATTATATATATGAATATTCTTAATTAAAAATAATATAAGGAATGTTGAAGATAATTCAAAAGTTTAAATTAAAACAGTACGTAGTTAAACGAAGTATTCCAGTCTTTCTCGGCCTTTCAGCTGAAGCGAAACAACAAAGCAGATGAATTTGCATGACAATAAATCGCGGAAAGATCTGCAAGCGAGAATTTCCTTCGAGGAATCTCAGGGGAAACAATATTTTGAATACACGTTCTCTCGCATATACATTTTTTTCTATTCTTTTTCGTCTTCTTCGTCTCGTTTTTGTATACATGTAAGTTCCGAAAAGTTGGTCTTCCGTGAATCACGATGGAAATGTAATGTTTCCGCTAAGTGGTTTGGAAATGCGGGTTACAGCACGGATGACGTGGCCCGTGTTATATAATTAAATAGTCGGGGCCCAAAATTCGCGAGCGAATTCGGATATTCCAGTATGTTACGAGAACTTTAACAAAAAATAAATATGAAGAATGTAAGAAAACTATTGAATATATCTGATAAAATAATTTGTAAATATTTTACTTTGAAAATACCCGGCTTATCCGCATTGTTACGAATTGTTATATTTTTTTTTAGTAATTATTGATTTTTATGATATAATAATCAATAATTTATAATATAAATATTTATAGAAACTTTATAAAAATATTTCAAATTTGTTAATTTTTTGATGTAAAATCGACATAAAAAAAACTTGTTTTCACGTTGAAAATACGTTTGTGCAAGTATTTTTTATGAGATTTCTATATTTACTTGTAAAATTAGCAATTTAGGAGTAATATAATTAAATTAGATATAGAAAGTTGGTAAAATTCCAAGATTTACTGAAAACCACAAAAATTTATTAGAATATTTAACATTTATTTATTAGAAAATAAAACTTTTCATGTTGTAGATAATGTTCTAGTAAATTAACACAACAATCAGATAGACATCAAGTTACTTAGAAGGTGCTGTTTTCAAAGATTTTTCAATCTCGAGAATTGTGATAGAAGATTTGTTAAATCCCGGGATTTAATGAAAATCGGGAAAAGTCATTATAATATAAAATCTTATATATTGTAGATAATATTTAACATGAAAGGTAATGCTTGATTTTGAAAAAAATACTTTAATTTAAAATGTAAATTTCTCTCCCGGGAATTCCCGGGATGAAACCATTTTATAAGGTATATTAATCTCTACCTATGTTAAAGTTTTGATTATAAAGGTTATCTGATCTGATTGAGATAAACACATTTATGTTCTATTAATAGCAGCGTGGAAAGATTGAGGTTCGTAATGTGGTAAAACGGAGGGTACTCAAGGGACGATGTCCCACTGCAAATTATGTCTTTAGCTTTGATAAATTATTCATTAAAAAATAAAAAGATTTTGGTCGCATGGAAAATGTATGAAATATCTTGAAGCCTGTCCTCATCGGTTGCCGGAGGACGCATAAAGTGAAGGGAGTCCCGAAGACCGGATTTGCATGCCTTCGAACTTGTAACGAGGCGCTGCGCCCTTCCGGTCCTTCCGGTGCGCAGCGGAAAAGGCAAATTATGAAATATTCAATTCGATTTTAGCGAATAAATTTGTTGGCCGCGCACGCCGGAAAAATAGCAGCGAAAAATTACATAAATCAAATGGAAACGGTGCTGTATATACATATAGTATACACACACATACAGAGATAATATTTATGTAACAATCTGCAACTGCTCTTCCGCTACACATGCGTCCCAAGGAGCGGTTACATTTCTATGCAAATGCCGTCCGCATATAAAAGTAACTCGCCTTTTTCCTACAGAATTGACGCGGCGGCGGCGACTCCCAATATGCCCACACATCATCCCTTATCCAGAACCCACCCTTCCATATTCCTTTTCCTACCTTTTCGAGACATTCCAATACGAAGAATTGGATGTAGGAGAAGGACGAAGAGTATGCAAATAAAATAACCCTTCAGATGTCGGAAGCGAATCGATCTTCGAGTGGAATTCATTTTCGTATTCCATATCATTACAAGATTATGCCCCGCACGTTATGTAATCGAAGGAGGACGTCGGCCATGAACAGCGGACATTACGTGCGTTTGATAATTCGTTTTTGATTGTTGCTATAAACCGGATACGAGTTTATGGACGGAAGTTTGTAAACAATGCTCGAATGTGTGAGCACGAAACCGATGATTTATTCATACCAATTCCATTTCGGTTACAGCTATTCAAGTACTTATGATATAAAAAAAATAAACATTTTATACAAATTTATTTTCAAACTTTACATTCAAATATTTCATTATAAAATAATTTAATATATAAAGAATAATTAAATATGTATTAAGAATATGATTTTTTTAATAAGATACCCGGCGCATCCACATTGTTACAAAGTGATACATTTTTTATAATTATTTACATTTTAACCCGTAAATTCTACTGATACATAAGTAAAGAAAAACAAGTACTACATATAAACTTATCTATAACAACGTATTTGGTATAGACGGGTCATTTTGACCCGAAATACACTCTACATTACAATAAGTACTCCTACTGAAAAGTGCACTAGAAAATACTATAATTAAATTACATTAGAATGTGAATAGAAATAAATATCAGGTGGGTCACATTGACCCATCTGTGGTATTTACGGGTTAAAAAGTATGATTTTAAATTTAAATTTATTTTAGTTAATAGTAAATGTTTAATAGAAAATACATTTGATAAATTAATAAATTGTTTAAAAAATATAATTAGAAAAGATATTTAAAAATTAAGTATACTCATGCCTTGCTTATAAATCAAGAATTTAGTAATTAATAATAAATTTGGATTAAATATTTGAAAAAATAATTAAATTGTTTATAAGAATTATCAATATTGTTATGTATATTCTAAAATTTTAAAACATATTTTTTTTAAATCTATTATGTAATGTTTCAATTTTATGTCACGTAAACGCATTAACGGTCTATATATAGCATAAATGACCTAATTTAATGGATAATAGTGGAATATCTAGTAGGTAAATTGTATTGTGTTTAACAATAATAGTCAATCAATGTTAGAGAGAAATCACATATGAGCGATGAGTTTACGCACTCCCAACGAGGTATTACATCACTTTACATTAGCAAATTCTAGGATTTCATATTAATTATTATTATTGAAAAAATCACAATATTTTATTAAAAATTCAACTTAAAAATTAGTTGAACTTTTATTATGAAATATGAATTAATTATGATTCTTTAATTAAAAACGAGTAAAATTAATAATTTTCATTTTTTTTAGAAGAATTTATTTAGCTTTTCGGAAGTATTGAATTTATTTATGAAATATTAACGCTTTAAGTACAAAAAACGTATAATTTTTATTATCTTTTAAATGGCTTTACATAATTTGATGAAATTATGTAAGATAATTGAATATAAACCAAAGAATAAAATGGCAATTTTTATTTAAACTTTTCCAACGTTTTTTGTGGGTGGTTTATTTTTTTCTTGTATTTCAAGCATAAATTTCAAAATCCATTGAATCATTGAGAAGTTATTAAATTATTTTTACTTTAACCATTTTCGACATATATAAAAGACTTATTTATTATAGAAAATATTTAATATCTTTTATCCATAGATTTCAATCAAAATTTGTATATTTACTTGGAATAACTTATGTAATACTAATAAATAACCATATTTGTGATATTATTCTACTTTTATTTTTTTTAATTTTAAAATTTTAACTTTATTTTTTATGAAATCATATTTTTTAAATAAAAAAATTATTTGTTTTTTTTTTACTATTTTGAAAAAATTTTTACATATTCTAAACAGATTGAGGAATTTTAATAAAATTGTGTAGGATTATTTAAAACAGACCAAATAATATAACAGTATAATCAGCATTTTGATATCTCTGTTGGTTCAAATATTTGTGTGGATGAAACATGTAAAGCTTTGTTAAGTATTTGTATAAATGTGTATGATTCTGCTTTGTATGTTATCGAACTGATACATATAACGGTGAGAGTAAATAGGTGTGGATAATATCAATAAACAGCATTTGTATGAAGAATGGAATACATTTGAATAGCGTTGGCAAGAGTTCAATTGCAAGGATTTGTGGATGTCCAAATAGTAATTAACTTTCTATTGAAAGTGGATGAAATTAACTCATTTGGACGTGACCGCCCTTACAAATAATGTCGTTTCAAGTTTGACAAGTTTAATAGGCTGACAGAAAGTTTCAGACCGCACCGTGCATGAAATAATAGGGAAGAGGATCCAAAACGTTCCCCGCTTATTCCTCTACACGCATTATTTACTTTATTCGATGAGCCCGGAAGGAGGTATTATCTAATCCAGCGAACCAGTTAATTTATTTCGCAGGGTTTAACGCCGATTAGCCGAAAGCAAAAGAGTACTACCGAAGTGGCTCCGATTCCGCAAAAGGGCATAAATAAGGGCTAATGAAGAAAACTAGGTTCTTATCATTTTATTACCGGCATGCACTAAACCTTTTACGATCCAATAAAATGCATTTTTAGTGGCCGCTATTAAAGTCAATCTAAATGTAAACGCGGCTCAAAAGAAGACCACCGTCAGTATGAATAAGTAATTTTGTGGGAAGAACAAGAATGAGGTGGATTTACAGGTTAATCCGAGGATAATCCGGGAATGGAAATCGGGTAATTTAGATGCCGCGGTGTCTCCGAAGACGATTACGTGATGTGGACAGGTCATCTTAGTATCTTGTCCCCCTTCATTCTTGTCCGACATCCAATTAAATCCTTCGGATTTAAAACGAAACCTGGGAACGACGCTTCCGGTATAATCAATTATCCAAATATTGGATCAGTCAAATTTGCATTATAAACCCGTGCGAAACGTCGTTACATTCCGTGTGCTAATTAAAAACGCATTCGTGCTGTTGCCAATTATTTCACCGCATGCGTTTTATTTTGCTAATTGGCTTTACGAAAAAATTGAAACTATACAAATTTTGTAATTAAATCATCGCTAATTCACGCAGTTTTTTTTTATATGTATTGGTTATTTAATTATATTATTGTTTAATCTCTTCGAAATTACTTCCATCGCTTTTCCAAACACGAAAAGAAAAATTCAAATTGTAACAAATTTTATTTAAAAAAAAACAAGCATTTAAATTTATTTTTGATTAATTATTGAAATATATTTTGATTTAATTAAAAATGTAACCAATAATTAATATTAATCTTTTATATTCATACAATACACAAAATCTTGAATAAATTTTTAGTAATAAAAGTTCAATTTTTGAGAATTATAAATGTTGTAATTATTATTATATAATCATTCTTATGTAATAATATCATATGTAATAAATAATTGGTAATTAAAAAGTAGAATTCTGCCACTTCTTGATAAATTCACAACCTTACACGATTTCTGCATGTAAAAATAATTTATATTTATTTTTTTCACAAAAAAATTATACAAAAATTGACATAACTTAATATATAAATTTTAATTAAAAATTTATTTTATTTGGATTTATTTACTGATAAATTGGAATCAATATTGTAGGAGCAACAATAAATGGGGGCAATAATTGCCACGTCACTTAGGTGGTTACAAACTAATCAACTATACAACATACAGAATTAACTGAACACCAATTTCCAAAGCCGCAACTACCTGAAATAATTTTAATTAACGTGTACCCAAATAACTAAGAAAGTTAGAGCAACGCGTATAAATTAACGTTTATTTTGATTACGTGTCAAAACATAATTAAATATATTACTCACATCAGATTTCTTTTACATAATTTAAGTAAAAAAATGATTGATTAATTGATTTTTTTTTATAGACAAAACTTGTTAATTATTTATATAAAATTATAACATTTTTCTTAAGAAATATCATGCGGATTACATGTGAAATGTAATTAAAAAATATTGCTGACGTAATTTATGTTCAAAATTGTTATGAATATATTTTTTTTTGTTTTGGATGAAACAAGTTGATACTTCTTGTGAAAAAATGTTATAATATTAATTATGATTTGCTAAAACGATAAACCACACGCATAAGTATACTGTACTTGCGTGAATGTCAATTGTCACACCATCATGTTTTTGTTGTTTCTTTCTGTACTCAACGTGTAATTTTCTTTTCATATTTCTCCAATTTTCTTTTTTATCGTATATTTATGATTGTTTTCTTATTACTTATAATTAATTCAGAGACAAGTATAATGACCGTTGTAAAAATCAGTTTTAAAAAAATATTTAACAATGTTGAAAAATTCAAAGAAGAATAATTTATTTAATTAGTGTAAAATATTTATTTTAATATTTATTAATTATATAACTTTAAGACTTTCCATAGTGCGGATAATTGGATCCATTAATATATCGGACTGTTTGGATACTTGGGAAAAATCGAAACTGGACTATACTGAATCCGGACTGAACAAAACCGCATTATGCGAGATTTTTCTGTACTTAAGTATAAATTTCAAATTAATTACAAGATGCTTTAAGTGATCAATTAAAAGGTAAATTTTCAATTATTTTTAGCTTTAATCTATTTTGTATTAGAATATAATATTATAGTCTCAATCTCTAGTTTTTATGTCATAAAAATAATTCATTGATTCAATTTTAAGAATGATTGAAAAATCAATATAGACTGGTATATGAGAATGTGCAAGGAATATGGTGTGACTGAAACATAAATCGGTCAAGTACCCTTCTCAAAGCGTTTGTCAGATTGTCACCAAGTCAATTAGCTCGTAGGCTACGATTCAATCAAAAAGAGGATGTGCGATGTAAAAAAAGGAAGGTATACAAATTTAACATAATTCATACAGGAATGTGAAGATTTGCGGATCGTTCCATCAAGCACAGTTTCCTTTTATTGGCACCGTCCCAGTAAAACATATTACTTTAAACATTTTCCCCCACCACATTAGCAGCATCCATCTGCATGACAATGGTGTAGCTAAGTGTAAACAGCATCCGTTTGAAAAATGCGCGAAGCGTTGGTGAGTGGTCGCCAAAAAAATGGAAATGTTTGATTTTACGAAGCTCGAGGCTCGGATGTTGGGGAGGATTGGTAGAAGAGGATGTAGGAAAAAGGCAACAAACGTTCAGATAAAAGTTTCATATCCGGAGGGTTGAGTTCCGGTATGGGTGGTGGAGCCACCAGAACGGAAGTGCAAGCCTTGTCGCCAACCATCAATAGCCACGTTGATATCCTCCCCGTAGATAAGGAATAATACTGTTGCTGGTCTGTTTTCACTCCGCTACGTTCGACTCGGGTAATTAATGATCCTCTGGAGGAGGACAAACAGAGTGAGCCTTTATTATGATTCCGTCCGCCCTAATTGTGATTGATGGTGTTTTCCGCGCGCCGAAAACAAAACGGTTCAGGGGCAACAGGTTCGAGGAAACACTCGTTTTTTTTTCCATGAGCCTCGTGTTGTCTCCAATTACCGTGTCCCCTTGAAAATGGCAAGAGTACAAGTGCCAGAGTTTCTACGAAATCGATGGTACAACACCTGTTCTCAAGACTCGCATAATCATGAGTCCCTTTGTTTTTGCTGAATTCAGCTGGAGGCGCAGTTGTGCTGTTTTCCGGAGGGAGGATTTGAAGGTGGCGGTTTGTGAAGGGCTCGAGATGCGGAGAGCGCCTTTATAATGCAGGGCATGCCGTTCTTCGGCTTGGCATGAGACAACAGTGTTAATGGATTTTCTATTTGACATGCAAGGAGCGTTATCTGAGCGGAAAACTAGACACAGTGTACACAGGGTGTCGTTTCTCCGGAATAGGAAAGAGGTTCGAGCTGCGACAAACTCCGAAGAAATTACGGGGCTATTGAGATGCGCTATACCGATCTTGAGGATGCAATCGTGCCACGTCTCCTATTCCTTCAGTATGCGGAACAACGCGATTAATATTTAACGGTGCGTAGTTTAAGGACTCAACGCAACTTTTATGTTTTCTTTTATGGACAACATTATATGTATTATTCAAAAGATGGACAACTATTCAAGTTTAGTTACATGAAATAAATTCACAAAGATATATTTTATTCAAAATTTATTAATCATTAGTTACAAACATTTAGAAAATACAAGACACTAATGCATAAAAAATATTAACATTAGATACTGATTTTTCCTGAAATATCATTATTCTAAATCGAAGTATTTTTTACCTATTACCCCAAAATATATTAATTTACGCTGGTATTACCCCATTTGTATAGTGAATGGGGTGAGAATTCTAATATTTTTCATGAATACATAATATTTTAATTGATAAACGTTCTTATTACCCCTAAAAATTAACGTTTACGTGGTAATTTACCCCGTTTACCCCACTGTTCTAAATGATCAGATGTAGTTTTATCAATTTATAAGTAATTATTTTTAAAGTCAACATAAAAATACACTAAGTATAAATTTGTTAAAACAAATCCGAAGTTGAATCTACCTTTTTCCCGTTTTTTTTTTTATTCCCGGGAATCTAGAGAATTCTTTTAAAATTATATATTTTAAACTGTAGAAATAACAATAATATTCCGGTTTTTTGAAAAAACAGTAATATTTTATTATAAGAACTACTTAAATATTTTATAATTTGTGAAAATTAATTTGTATATTTTATATATTTGTATATTATTCAATTAAATAAATTATGAATTACACTTTATGTAATTGGTTTTATATTTTCATTTTTTTTGTTCTGTTTTAATTTGAAACCATCGTATCCAAACAAAGACCTCTTAATTCGATTAAATATGTACATTCAGAGCGCGTTATCTGCATACACGATTGAATTCCCAATTCCCACTGACGTAAACAAACCTACTGTAAATGCTGTCGAATTTAACATTGTATATATGAGGTGAGTACCCTTAAGGATAAACAGATAATCATTATATTCTGATCTCATATGTACTTGAATTTATAACATATTAAGACTGATTATTTGGTAATATTATTATATAATAATTACATTATCTTGTACAAGAATTGAAGCAATTATAATAAAGTAATAATGATATAATTTATTAATTAAGAAAAATTTAAATATTTAAAACTAAAGAAATTTTTAATTAAAGTAACAATTAAATGTATATATAGATAACATATGTGATAATCATCATAAAAGAAAATTGGCTAATTAGTTTTAAAAGTTAAGCAAGACACGTAAAAGATACTTTTGGATGGGAAACTTGAAAACTAGTTGAATATGATAATAAAACAGTAAATTAAATAAAGCATGTTAAACTGAAATTAGGTATGACTAAGATTATGCTTTCAAAATAATGAAAAATAATACTATTATCGTGTATTTAATAACTTGAATAGTTTACATAATCCAGTTTCCTTGTTGCTCAAAGAAATACAAGTATGAAAATTAGTATTTTCGTATTCACCCTCCCCGCATTGTTCTCGTGTTGCTCACTTTATTACGCAATAAACGGAGACCTGTTTTGCATTGCGTAATTTACGATTTACGTATATATTTCCCGTAATAAATTTGCGCTCCGCTAAGGCCGGTGTTAAAAAGATTGCAGGATTCTCATAAACATGTTCAGACTATTCCTTAATATCCCACTTGGAAGCATTTTATGAATACCCGGAACGTTTTCATAAAGCGCGATTGTATTATCATTATATCCCGCAGATCTTGTTTCCTCGGTTCATACGTTTCCAGATGGTACATCAATTGCTTTTTAAAAATCGTTGTAAAGAAACTGCAATATTTTGCTAAAAATCAGATATATTATTTGCAAAACCTAATCTAAGTTAGTTGCAAGAGTTCCAAACCTATCTTATCTTTGAGCTACTTATACTAACCCATAGCGCTAATCTAATTTTCTATGAATTAAACTATAAAAACACTTTATATTACTAAGAATAAACTTAGGTGTCCTAACGTAGATTACCCTTATAGTACTTACTTACATAATCTAAAAATAGTACTAATACTCTCATGGTGCTAACATAAGTTAACCTTTTCTATCTTAACCTAGAGATAGTTGAAATAGAAACAACTTAACATAATTATAACTTATCCTAACCAGGAATTAATCCTAATAGTCCCATACCCTTAACCTAATTAAATGTAATTTAAACTATAAAAAACACTTATATTAACTATAGTTAATCTTAAACAAGTATTAGTCCTAATAGTCTCATAACATAATCATAACCTGACTTATCCTAACCTGAAGTTATATAATTATATAGTTATATAGTTATATAGTAATTATATAAATCATATTATCATATTATTTAAATCATAAAAATTATGTACTTACTCTAGAGTAAACTAATCCTGACCTAGTGTTAGTCCTCACAGTCTAATAACATAATCATAATCTAACCT